>NC_074713.1:23718877-24018877 GCF_947242115.1 Biomphalaria glabrata | reverse complement strand
GCCCTAACAGTCCAACAGACTAAGGGATATGTGAAGGTGAAAGTGACAATAGGTATTATAAGTTCATTACAACAGTGTTTGACTGAACTTTTTAAATATTCTAGTAGATGTAGCAAGACATTCATGTTGAGTCTATTGCATTACTGATACACTAATTTATTACAAATTACAGACTTACTATGATCACTTTTCTGATGTTTTCACACACAGGAATGTACAGCATAGGTTTTGGGCACGGTCCTGTAGCTAGAGCTTGATTGATCCACCCAAGGACAGTTGGGGCCTCAGATGGGAAGATCTGTGGGTACTGCATTTTACTAAGGTCCTCTTTGGACAGAGAATAAATGCTACAGTTGTTAAAAAAAGTTTTCATTTTTTAGACTCAAAGATATAAAATAAACAGAATTGTTCAACAAACCAATGATGTGTATACTCTCAATCAAACAAAACATATCTGCTGCTAATAAAAATATTGAGGAGAGCAGTTTACCTTCTGTCACCTGACTAACGTCGTCAATCTTCTCAAACAAATGTGGGAAGTCCCTCCGATAGCAGTCTGTGTAACTGTCACACTTCAAGTCACTAATAGGACAAACAAAGATATTATTGTTACGTTTTATTGGGCAAACAAAAGATGTTATTGTTATGTTTTATTGGTCAAACAAAAGATGTTATTGTTATGTTTTATTGGTCAAACAAATGATGTTATTGTTATGTTTTACTGCGCAAACAAAAGATGTTATTGTTATGTTTTATTGCGCAAACAAAAGATGTTATTGTTATGTTTTATTGGTCAAACAAAAGAAGTTATTGTTATGTTTTATTGCGCAAACAAAAGAAGTTATTGTTATGTTTTGTTTGGTCAAACAAAAGAAGTTATTGTTATGTTTTATTAGGCAAACAAAGATGTTATTGTTATGTTTTATTGGTCAAACAAAAGAAGTTATTGTTATGTTTTATTGCACAAACAAAAGAAGTTATTGTTATGTTTTGTTTGGTCAAACAAAAGAAGTTATTGTTATGTTTTATTAGGCAAACAAAAGATGTTTTATTGGGCAAACAAAAGATGTTTTATTGGGCAAACAAAAGATGTTGTTTTATTGGGCAAACAAAAGATATTATTGTTATGTTTAATAGGGCAAACAAAAGAAGTTATTGTCATGTTTTATTGCGCAAACAAGATCTTGTAATGTGGCCAAAAGTTTTAAGTTTTCGTCTTTTTACAATAGTTAGCAGGTCGTCATGGGCTCCGATCGCTACAGTAACCCTGTCTCTGATTTCTTGGTTTGTGATGTGGTCTTTGAATGTGATGCCTAGGATCCTTCTGTAGCATCTCAATTCCATTGCTAGGATCCTCCTCTCAAGCTCTGCATTCAACGTCCACGACTCGCAAGCATATAAAAATGTGGCCATGACCAGAGAGCGCATCAGTCTGATTTTGGTGCCGAGGGCTAAGCTCTTATCTTTCCATATTATTTTTTAAGTTTTGAAAGGGCTGCTGTGGACTGTGCTATTCGGGCCAATAGTTCGGGTTTTGTTCCCTCATCTGAGACAATAGCTCCGAGGTATTTGAAGCTGTTACTAGTTAGTTTTTCACCTCCAATACTGATGCCTCTTTTAAAGCCCTGATGGCTATTGGTCATAATTTGAGTTTTTTCGGCATTTATTTGCATGCCATATGCTGCGGAAGTCTTGTCAATGCGCATCACCAGGTCAGCTAGTTCTTCTTCTGTCCCTGCTAGGCCGTCAATGTCATCTGCGAAGCGCAAGTTAGTAATTCTTCTTCCTCCAATGCTAACAGTACCTTCATAGCCCTCGAGGGCATCTTCCATTATCCTTTCAAGGAAGATATTGAAGAGTGTTGGTGACAGTAGGCAGCCTTGTCTTACTCCAACTGTGGTTTTGAACCAGTCCCCAATATTATTGTTGAAGTACACTGCACTGGTGGCATCCTTGTAGAGGTTCTGGATAACTTTGATTATGTTTTTAATGTTGTACTTTTCCATTGTCGCCCAGAGTGCTCCGTGCCATACTCGATCGAAAGCTTTCTTGAAATCAATAAAGACATGGAAAAGATTCTCTTGGTGTTGGAGATATTTCTCACAGAGTATTCTGAGGTTTAGGATTTGTTCTGTTGTGCTGCGACCTTGTCTAAAACCTGCTTGTTCTTCTGACATGATGTTGTCTGCTATCGGTTTTAGCCGGTTTAATATGATTTTTAACAGTACTATGCTGGGATGACTTATGAGGATGATGGTGCGATAGTTTTGACAGAGTTGTAAATTGCCTTTCTTTGGAAGGGTTATTATGAGTGATTGGGTCCAGGGTTTGGGCCATTCTCCTGATTGCCAGATCTTGTTGCAAATCATATAGAGTGCGTTTATCATAGTTTCTCCTCCCGCCTGAAGAAGTTCACCAGGAATGTTGTCAACTCCAGCCGATTTTCCCTTTTTCAGGGCTTTTACTGCTGCTGCTACTTCCGAGCGAAGAATCGGATAGTCGTCAATGTTGGAGACTGCCGGGAGATTTAGTATCTCTGGATCTCCTGAGATTTCAAAGTTATACAACTCTGAACACTATTCCATCCATCTTTTCAACACATCTTTGTCCTCGGTTAAGCATTAGTTGTTTTTGGCTTGTATTGTGTTGGTTCTTCCATGCTTTGAGGTAGTGAGGTCCTTTACTAAATGGTATGCTTTTTTGCTGTTGTTCCTATTAAGTCCCTGTTCAATTTCTTGACACTTATTCTCTATCCACTTTTTCTTCGCTTCTTTCATTCCCTTTCTAATCCGTTTGTTGACGCTTTTGTATTTGTGGACATATTTTGGGTCGGACAGCTTTTTCCCTTTAAGCTCCCATCGCTTGTCACAGAGTTGGAGTATATCCTCTGTTACCCAGGATTTTTTGGGCAGGCGGAGCTTCCCTAATATTTCCAGGGCTGTATTTGTGACTGCTGTGTTTAGCATATTGACTTGGGTATCGATATCCTGGTCATTAAGTCCAAGATATTGAGGGCTGCAAAGCGTCCTCCTACTTGTTACATAAATATGAAATAAAAAATGAATAATTTCAAAATATAGCATAGATTTACATTATAAAAGTGTACTTTGAAAACAAGCAAAGATGCTTGTCAAATTTACACACACACACAAACTTTCACAAAGTTAAATTGTAGCAAATGTCACGTAGAAATTCCATCACTGGCTTGTTTCCGTACATTGGCAATATAGCTTCAAGTCGTCTGTTAAGTTGGAGGTACTTTGTTTTGCTTGCAGCTTTACTTCGTTCTCCAGCATTGTACCTCAGAATCTTGTTCTCAGTGTTCTCCTGTTCTCTCAGGAAGTGAGAGATTAACTTATACACATTAGGGTGATGACCGTCAATAGACAGTTGAAATGCATGGTGCAATCCCTCCACTGAATTGTTTGTTCGTGGTAGATTGTCCTGCACATGATCTCTAACATTCCATAATGCTATTGGAAATCTTGGAGTCACTCTGCGGTTTCGTCTCTGGCGACCAATTTGACATCTATTTGATGGTGTTAGACAAAGACGGACAGGAAATAGCAAAATCAGTGATTGAATTGGTCAGTCACTGCCTGAGATTAAACAAACGTTTGGCGAGATAAGAAATGTGATCGCTATCTTAACTAATCCTGACACACCTAAGTTTGCCAATGTTGCGGCCAAAGATGCTGCAGATTATAGTATAACACACTTTTGTATTTTCCTATCCTATTTTGTCTAATTACTAATAATCCGGTACTTTTATACACATCATATGTAAATCCGCACCATTTTGTCTTGCGCTATTTTGACAGGTCACCGTTTTATTGGGCTAACAAAAGATGTTTTTATTATATTTTATTGGGCAAACAAAAGATGTTGTTGTTTTATTGGGCAAACAAAAGATGTTTTTGTTATGTTTCATTGGGCAAACAAAAGATGTTTTTGTTATGTTTCATTGGGCAAACAAAAGATGTTATTGTTATAACTCCTAACAACTTAATCAACTTGAAAGAAAAAATATATATGAAATTTTATTCTCTTGCCTGAGACAATTGCATTTGGTTGTGATATTGTTTATGTTGCTTTTAAAAGATCTGATATGTTACATATAAAATTTCCCTTTGGAAAACATCTGCATTTGTTTTCATTTTCAATGTGTATTTACCAAAAATCATGTTTTTAAAGAGTAGGGGCTAAAAAGGCTCTTGTTTTCTTTAGCTTAATGTTTTGGGTGGTAATGACATGGGATAATGAGCTCAAGATAATAATTTTATTAATATGTTTTAGATATGATATATATTAAATTTTGTGAAAATTTGAATGTATATCTTCCAAAGTACATTTATTTCCTTTTGATCACCAAATATTACCTAGATCTAGTTCTAATGAGAACTGTCCACAGAAGTAAGATTTCATTTTAAAATTCCATAATGCAAAATTAAATACATTTAGGTTTTATAAACATTATTTTTTTTTTACATGAAAAGTGTTTGCATTCCTCTTGAATTCTTTACTAAATATAACATTTTCTGCTACCAAACAAAAACAACAAACTTTTGAAGTTTAATCATGACATGATAGTGAAATACTAATACATAAAATGAATAATTCCCTCAAAATGTGAAAAATAATTACGGAGAGAAACAGTTAAGACATTAAGAGCACTAATTAAAATTTGGATGAAAGTTGGAAGGCTGATGTTTAATTAGTGCTGTTTCCTTCAATCATTGTTCATTACTGAGTGTATCATGGGAAATATTTAATAAATTTCTTGTTTTCTAATTAACAGATTCTGAGAAAAATCTGAACAATTTTTGTCTAAGGAAATAGGAACCAACAAGGCCTCAGGAGTAACAGATTAATTTTATTTGGTATGGACTTCAAGTTGTTGCACAAAGTCAATACCATTATTGAAGTGAAGGCATTTAGGACTGTTTGGTGAAGAATGCTTATTGTAAGAACTAACATTACAGCCATGGTTTAATAGTTTAGTTACAATCTGTAACTGCTACTAATGAATTCTACTTTTTGGAAAGAGAATTGTATTCAAATTAGGTCATTGGGCAATTGTTGAAAAAGAACAGCAATGCGTTTTTTTTCAGCACTATAAGCCTTACCATGCTATTTGATGTACCAGGGGTGCCAGAGAACAGAGATCCTCCTGCAAAAGTGTGTGTAATTTCAGCTCCTGCAGCAAAGAAAAAAACAAAACAAAAAATGCAATGAAAAGAAATAAAGTTATGCTCATACACCAAACAGATTCATCAATAGTAGATTATGAGAAATTTAATCTTGATTCAACAAGTAAATAATATGTCAATAAAAACCTTGTTTACATTACTCCATTTTATAATCTTTTTTTTTACAATAACATTTATTTAATAATTGCACAAATATACCTTCCTCACTGGCCGAATCAGAAAATGCATATTTTCTAGCAGCTAACAGTGACACAGGTTCAATACCCAAATTGAACCAAAAATTTGTATATTTGTTTTTAATTATATTTCAAGTTTAATAATGGAGGTATTGTCTTTTTAAAAAATATATTTATAAAAATGTTTTTCTTGTTTATCTTTCTCTTTCAACACGGCATTCGCACCATTCCACATTCCCACTATGCTGCGTAACAAGCCTAGACCAACTGTTTTCATGACTATTCATGACTACCAATTTTCAGAAATGAGGGGGATACATTTAATGGCAAAACATGTCTTTTAATTATGATTTTTTTTTTTTAGATTCTGACACATGTAATTATCCAAAAGTCCCCAAAAATAGGTACAGCCATATAGTGCCATTTTGGAAATTACCAAATAATCAGTACAAAGTAATGGCAGTGATAATGATTTAAAAGCTAAATTCAAGAAATAGACCTCGTATACAAGATGCAGTGCCAACATGACTGCAGGACAGAACTGATACAGTAGGGCAGTACTGTTTATCGAACATGGTCTTGATGTCTGGATGTGTGACGTGGAACAACTATCTTCCATGTCAAATAGCTGCTGAGTATATGCCGATAGCCCATGGTGCACACTTTTAACCAAGTAGTCCCAGTCCTAGTGGAAAACAAAATGAATCACAAAATAAATATCTAATAAAGTATTACTATTTAAAATAAAAATGTAATTAAATTAAGAGTAATTAAGTAATGTACACATTAACTTAGTTACAGCCTCCAATAAAAAAAAACATGTATGTATGACAAAAAATATGGGGCAAGAAAAAAAGAAATATTCAAATATTCACATTTTCATTTGACCAACAGAATCTCTAATTAGTCTGGTGTATGAAAGAGATCTTGACATGCTTATCACATCTTTGGATTTTTATCTACTTTTAATTAGTTTATAACAATGTCTGAATGTCAAATGACAAGATATATATAGTTCAACCATCATGGTTCGATTATGACCACTTTTGTCATCCAGGAGGCTGAGGGTGTTGTACTGGGGTTTTGTGCCTCCTCATGCCTTGCTTTTTCTTCTCTGACATTTTCTACTCCCAGCACTGTTCTCTTGCCCTCTGCAATTTGTGCGCCAGTTTTCACAGCGCGACACCATGATGCTCTGTCATGTACTTACGCCTCCAAGGTGGCTGGGTCAATGCTGAAGGCTTTCAGGGAACACAGATACAGGATTGTATGTGAATGGCAATGAACACAAAGCAGCCAAAGTAAAATACTTTACAGAACTGACCTCATCTGCTCCTTGGTCAGAAGGTTTCGCTTTCTTGGACTGAAGCACAGGTGAGATTGAGCCATCCCCATCTTTCTGTCAACAAAAAATATTGACACACCTTTTAAAACACAGGAGAAATAAAAGCTCCCATATTCTACAAGGTTCTGAGAGACTATTATGTAATCAAAAACATGGTTACAATTTTAAACAGCAGAATGCATTATATAATCAAAAAATGACCAGAAGTTTAAATACAAGGGTCTATAAAAAAATTACATACACAAAATAGTATTAGTTTTAGTACGAAGCAGGACGTTTTGACGCCGTCGTTTTGGCGCGAAGGCCGTTTTGGCGCGAAATACATTATGTACGTTTATTGTATTATTTCTTTTAAAAGAATTATTCATATCTATGTTTTGCATGAGTGTTTGTGTTAAGACATATTTTTCATGAACTAAATGTAAATGTGTGTTTGTTTTTCACATCATTTTCTTTAATAAACATTTTGGCTTGTGTATGTGTGTTTATTAAGAGGCACACTTTTATTTTGAAAAAAGTTTTTTAAGATATTACTTTAAAATTAAAAACAAAATGAAACGATGATAGACTAAAAATTGATGCAATTATTTGTTTACATTAACATTGGTTTATTTAATGACTGTATGGTATTTCCAGCTATACATACCAAACACTTGCTAATAATAAGTAAAAATATAATACATGTACCATGTTTCTCAAAACACTTTAAGTTAAGTATACATAGACACCATGGTTATTTGCCTAAGTCGCTGGAATTCAAGGGTTCATTAAAAAAAAGCTACGTGCTTATTAAATTATCGTCAAATGATATCTCGCGCCAAAACGTCCCGTCGCCAAAACGTCATGTACCGGTTTTAGTATGTACATAAGAAATATGACAATGACATTTTGCACATATATGACTAAAGGTATAATGATCTTGTGGGGATTGGCAATGATGATATGTCTAAAAAAAATAACATGGAAAAATATGTTTCCAATATTGTAGTTTAAATTTTGGTTGTAATATAATGTGATTTAAAAAAAAAAAATTATTTCTATTAAATTCTTTCAAAATTACCGTAGACATTAATAATATGTCAAATGTAGATATTTAAGTATTTAAGATTTGTTTGCCAAGAGCTCAAAGAATGTAGGTCATTCAAATTAATGTAAATAAATATTTATAAATCTATCTTTTCAACTTTCTGTTCTTTTTTTGTGGCAATCTTCACAAATAATGTGTCTCTTTATATTTTAATATGTCTAAGAATAACAAAATCAAAAAACCTTAAAAAGGTGCAGTACTTTTCTCTATACAAAGAATTATGTCATTAAATTAAAAGTCAGACAGTAAACTAATGGGGTCCTTACATTTGATGTCAAACCTAGCTTGCACATATCATGGCTGATGTTTCGTACAATCTAAACTAATGGGGTCCTTACATTTAAAATCAAACCTAGCTTGCACATGGCAAAGTCAATGTTCCCTATAATGTATATAAATAATGTCCTTACATTTGATGTCAAACCTAGCTTGCACGTGTCATAGCCCATCATGCCCAGAAGGCACTTGTAAAACATGAGCCACTCAGAAACACAGCCCACAGAGCCAGGAGAGTTGCGAGTCGTATACCAGCGTCCCAGAACTTGTAGTGCAACATCTTTAGGTAGCAGGTATTTCAAGGCTTTTAAAGTTAAATCAACTGTTGAAGGGAAATAGGAACAATACACAAATTAACAGATTGCTACTCTATATATCTCATTTCTGTTTTCTAATAAAATAATTGTGTGTATTTGGCTACTAATTACACTGGCCAATGTAACAGGCAAAACTGTGATGGATTCTAAATTATGGAAAACTTAATTGGCAGTTATTAATAAAGGTAAGAATGAAAAGAAGACTTCAAGTCATATGTATAATGAGTTTAAATTATTCCAGTGACTTAACAATCAGACTTACTTCCAGGGGAGGTGGTCATGGGGGGCAACTCTGTTCTCACCAAAGTTCCATTTATCAACTCCTAAAGTTATAATATTGAAAAATGTTAAGAGAATTCACAGATATATATTTCATAAAACATCTATTTCAAAGATAAGCTATTTTTAAAAAATATCTACATAACAGATTATCTATTTACCAAAAATATCCATTTACAGACATTTTATACAAAATATCACAGAAAAAAGAAATCTCATTATCTCTAGATCCACTAAGTCTTTCTTTTCTAATAGATTTAAATGTGTCTTAAAATGTTGAATGGAGAAATATTTTTTGTTTAGATCCTAAAGTTAACTTACAATCAATTTTGTACTTTTCAATATTACATGTGTAAGTGCGTGTGTTTAGTTGTATATGAAACCTAAAAGTCTATTTCTATCTGCTAGGAAAAATTGTATTTGGGTGTAGAGTTATTGATATGTTGGGACTTCTTATAAAAGTTTTAATGATTTAGGATTTGGTTTAGGTTAAGAGACTATATTGTTTATAAAATACTAAATTCTTTTCTTTTTTAATTGCTCAAAGACATCATGTTACAAATGGCTTTTTTTAACCTTGTGATTCAACAAAAGATGGTTTTTATTTTTTATTTCAAGCTTTTATTTGCTTAATATCTGTGCCACTAATTGTGGACAATGAAATGATATTGTTTGTTATTCAAATATCATGTACTATTGAGTTGACTAATACTGATTTAATTGTGCTATACTGACCAGTAAGCTCATCTGAAGTTGTATTCTAAAAATCTTGATTAATTCAGAGACTTACAGCAGAGAACTTCTTGCCAACATTATCCCTGAGATTCTGGATAAAGTTGCTGCCAGGGGTCACCATGACCTGCCCTCCCATGGACCCATCCAGTTGACCAACAGAGTCCTCCAAGTTGGCAGACACAGGCGAGATGTGGGTCATCTGGCAAAACATGGAATACATCTACCCATTTAATATGGAAGTGGACCAGTTTGAAACCAACTTAGAGAACATTCCTATTTAAGTGCATTGTACCAGAAATAAAAAGATATCTTCCTCAATGATGGCCAACTTTGAATGGCCAACTTTGTAGCTATAAAATTCTCTTTTTAGTACAATACACTTTTTAAAAATATCAGCTCTACTTTCTTAAACAAAATATTTGTTTTTTTTAAGCATTGCAACAGTAAAACAAGATAAACTAAGCTAAACAAAAATGTCGCTAAATTTTGTGTCTGTTTAAATATAAATGGATGCGCGGGGGCTGAGTGGTAAAGTGTTTGGTTTCTGAACCGGAGGATCCCAGGTTCAAATCCTGGTGAAGACTGGGATTTTTAATATTGGGATCTTCAGGGTGCCTCTGAGTCCACCCAGCTCTAATGGGTACCAGACATTAGTTGGGGAAAAGTAAAGGCAGTTGATCATTATACTGGCCACATGTCACCCTCGTTAACCATGTGCCAGAAACAGATGATCGCAAAGTCTGAAAGAGGGACTTGTAAATGTTTTCAATGAAAAATACATGAATTAACTTGTGAATTTTTTTTTGTTCTATCTGATGCAAAAGAAAACTTGTAAGTTACACCTTATAATAAAATGTCCTTACATCCATGCAGCTTCAAATATCAAAAACACAACATACAAGAAAAGTTTATCAGCATGCAGTTTTAATACTTAAAATATGGCTAGTGGCATAGTCATGTGGTATGCACTTGGGACTGTCAGGATGGTCCCGGGTTTGAGCCCTGCTTCCATAATGCAGAAGGTTTACAAGGATATAATAATCTTCATTTATGAAGGAACATCTGAAACATATCAAAAATAAAAAGAAACAAGTGATTACCTCATCGTCAAATCTGATATCCATGGCAGATGGTGGCCGGCTACTAGTGAATACTTCCCCTCTCATTGGGCTACCGTAGGGTGTGTTGATGGAGCGAAGTAAGCTGACAGACCCAGTGCCCAGTGGCAGGACTGGAATATGAACTTGACTTATCTTAGAAAAGGATGAATGTACAAAACCTTGAAATGATTTTCTTTTTAAATAGGCATAATAATTGAATTTTTATGTGTCAGAAATTTGTGTGACAATATTGTATGATGAACCAAAAACTCATGAGTACTAGCATTGCCTATAACGATGCTAGTTTTGTGATACTATCATCTAGGATCATACTAGAATGGATAAAAATAGCTAAAGAATTTCCTGAGCCCAGTGTAATACATGATAATAAAGAGGTTTTGCTTTCCTTCCTTTCTTTCATTATCAAGCATTTACCAGAAGTTTATAAGAGGAACATTGACCATTTTAGAATCAGTTTTAAAATTGAATTGTCTGTTTTTACTAATTTGTTTTTTTCCTTTTTTGAATAGCTTTTATGTAGCAACCTTAATGCTTATAGCATGCTCAGAGCGCTATGGTCCAATCTCATTTGTGGACCAGTGGGAAAGAGGGGGTATCTAGGAGAAGGTTTTCCGCTCTGCCTTTATGTGCTCAGTGAACACAACTCTACTGGAGTCGTGTATCAAACCTCGAACCTACTTGATAGGTAGCCTAGCCAAGTTAAAGCTTAGCCCCTCTGCGGCACATCCCACTAGATTCTCACCTAGATTAGTCAAATCAATTTTACAATAAAGCATTATATTCAGAGATATTATTGTGCCTTTTTATTTGCAGATCCAGTCATCCCATCATGAAAAGTACAGAGTAACATCTCATAACAGCAACGTTCTCTCACCTTAGTAGTCCCTGTGTAGAGAATAAGTAGGCCAGATGTTTCTAGGACCAACATCATGTTATCACTCTGAAAATATACATGTTATAATCGTGGATTCTTAAACGGAGGATTGCTTTTTCTTAAATCGGTTTTGTGAATAGTTGTATGTACATTTCGATTAGGTGGACTGTGGAATTATTTCGATTACTTGGATTATTGACTATTCGTAGTAGATTGTGCTTCTGCAACCAGAAGGATATCGGCGACCTGACAATCGGTGAGTTAACTATCTTTAGCCTACTCCAAAGTCGTAACAACTGGTGTCACAAGTGGGACCCCGCCCACTCTACTTACAATGTCTACTTCTAAACGCCTTCACGAGCTCCAGATTAATGAAATCCGAAAGGAGCTAAAGAGGCGAGACATCATAGCGTCAGGAAACAAAGAAGCCCTTGTTAGCCGTCTAAGAGAGGCCTTGAAAGAAGATGGGTTCGACCCGGACACTCACGAGTTCGAAGTGAAGACTGATCTCGGCGGAATATTGAGTGAAATGAAAAAAGAAATTCTAGGGTCAATGCAAACAATTGCGACTAGCCAGAAAACAGATATGGAGGAATTCAGAAGTAAGCTAAGGGATGAAATCGCTGCAGTGAAGTCGGAGCTCACAGTGCAGATGGAGCAAAAGATTCAAGTCCTTAGCGACGAGGTCCAGGCAGTCAGAGTTGAGCTGGGCAAGGTTAAAGGCACAAAAGTAAATTTAGGGTCAAGCGAGGCAACTGGAAAAGTCAAGCCACCTATCTTTGATGGTTTCGTGGACAGTTTATAAAAGACAATTTGAGGCGGCTGCAAAAGTGAACAACTGGAGAACAAATGAAGAAAAAGCCACTGGATTAATGCTTGCGTTACGAGGAAAGGCCACTGAATTGCTCCAGATAGTAAGCGACCAGCAAGATTATGAGGCACTTGTTAGAACTATGGAATTGCGATTCGGGGACGAACACATGAAGGAGGTTTATAGGGTGCAATTGAAGACTTGGCAGCAAAAACCAGGAGAGACACTACAAGAGTTGATGGCAGACATCGAACGACTGGCACGCTTGGCTTATCCGACCCTGACCCAAGAGATCTTAGACGTTCTCGTCACGGACGCGTTTATCGATGGTGTTCATGACCCCGAATTGAAGAAGGCCATCCGATTGAGTGGGAAACGAGAGGCGAGCGATGCTTTGATATACGCCTTATCTTTTGAGGCAGCTAAAGGCACAGCGAAAACGACTTATTTCAGTCGGGAGCTCCATGTGCAGGAGGAGGACCTCATGCATATTATCAGACAGGTGGTGGACACGATAGAGGACCGGCGGTCACAGCAGATGCCCAGGCAGAACCGGTCGGTCTTTCACTGCTGGAATTGCGATGCCCCTGGCCATATTCAAAGGAACTGTACTCGAAGAAATGCAGGCCGTCTGAGAGGAAGAGATGGATTGGGTAACCAGCAAGCAGCCACCGCCCAATCTCAGAACCAGGAAAACTAGATTCTGCCGGTCTCATGGGGTGGAGACAGGCAGCGAGATTCACAGGAAGCCCTAGTGGCTGTGTTAGGTAAAAATAGAAGTCTGAGTGTACAAGGGAAAGTAGGAGTTCGTTTCTGCAGATTTCTCTTAGATACTGGAGCATCAAGATCTATAATTCACCCTAGTCTCGTAGAAAACCATGTAATTCATGAAACAAGTGGCTATTCACTAAAAACAGCTAGTGGTGAGCTGCTGCCGATTTTAGGACAAACCTTTGTAAATTTTGAGATAGCTAACCAACGTTTTAGTCACGAATTCTTGGTCGCCCATATCATGGATGAGTGTATTCTGGGACTAGACTTTATGCAATTATTTGGATTCACGTTGAACATTGGGGGTGGCACAGTACAATATGGGACTCTAGAAATTCCCTTGCTGGGGGACAACATGGAAGAAGAACAGATTAAGAGGGTCTTGGTAACAGAAGACACCATCATACCCCCACAGTCTGAAGCCATTATATGGGGAACAATAGAAGGCAACGATCCCATGTCTATCACAAGCCTCAAAGAGCAGTCAAAGGAAGCATACAGAAGGTTGCCAGTTGGGAGAATATTGGTTGTTAACAGAGAAGACAGGAGAGTACCTGTTCGCGTTATGAACGTTGACACTAAATCCGAAGAAGTGCTCATTCTTTCAGAGGGAAGTTAAATATCTGGGACATATTGTATCCAAAGACGGGGTAAAGCACAGACCCAGAAAAAACGGAAGTCGTCAAGCACTGGCCTACACCTACTAATCTTCATGAGCTCAGAAGCTTCTTGGGTCTTTGCAGCTATTACAGACGCTTTGTACCCAGTTTTTCCACTATCGCTAGAGCCCTTCACCAATTGACTGAGAGGAAGACGCAATTTCAATGGACGCCAGATTGTCAAGAAGCTTTTGAGAGATTGAAAGAGGCTCTCGTCTGATCGCCCATGTTGTCTTATCCCCTACCAGGTAATGTGTTTCAACTTGACACGGATGCTAGCAATACAGGGATCGGTGCTGTTTTATCACAGGAAGTGAATGGTAGCGAGAGAGTGGTAGCCTACTTTAGCAGAAGTTTGTTAAAAGCTGAACGAAATTATTGTGTCACTAGACGTAAGCTGCTAGCTGTGGTGGACTCCATTAAACATTTCCACAAGTATCTGTATGGACAAAGATTTAATTTGAGAACAGACCATGCGGCCCTCCAATGGCTACTTTCCTTCAAGAATCCGGAAGGACAAGTAGTTAGATGGTTAGAAAGGTTACAAACTTATGATTTCGAAACACAACACAGGAAGGGACACGCCCATTCGAATGCTGACGCTTTATCACGACGACCTTGTAAGCAGGAGTGCAAGCATTGCACAAAAGTAGAAGGGAAAACAAATGCCCTGGATTGTAGGAGGTTGGAGCTAAGTGCGTCAGCATCTTGGTCTGAGGAGACGATAAGCAGAGAACAAAAGGATGACAAAGATATTGCCCCAATTTTGCAATGGAAGGAAGTTGGACAACGCCCTGATTGGCACCAAATTTCTAATACGGGAGAGATTACCAAGGCTTACTGGGCACAATGGGACTCTCTGGTGATAGACAACGACATCCTAAAACGGATTTGGGAGTCCACCGATGGGACCTCGACACAAGTACAACTAGTTTTACCAAAGATTAGAATCCCAGAAGTGCTACATGAAATGCACAATGGCTCCACAGGTGGTCACTTAGGCGTTAACAAAACGTTAGAAAAAGTCAGGCAAAGGTTTTATTGGTGTCGTTACAAGGAAGACGTAGAAGATTGGTGCAGGAAATGTGACCGGTCTGCGGCAACTAAAGGCCCGCAACGTCGAACTAGAGGACCCTTGCAACAGTACAACGTAGGTGTCCCATTTGAGAGAATCGCACTGGACGTAGCTGGACCTTTTCCTGAGACTAACAAAGGGAACAAATACATTCTCGTGATAATGGACTATTTTAGTAAATGGCCAGAAGCTTTCGCGATGCCCAACCAGGAAACCACAACAATAGTCGATATTTTGGTAGGACATTGGATTAGTCGGTTTGGTGTCCCAATGGAATTACATTCAGATCAAGGACGCAACTTTGAATCTAATCTGTTTCAGGAGATTTGTAAAATCCTGAATATCGAGAAGACGCGAACCACACCACTACGCCCTCAATCAGATGGGATGGTAGAACGCTTCAATCGTACGCTGGTACAGCACCTGGCTAAAATGTCAGCAGAACAGCAAAATGATTGGGATGATTACATTTCCCTATTCCATCTGTCTTATAGAGGAGCAGTTCATGCAACTACAGGTTACACACCAGCCAAATTATTGTTTGGTCGAGAACTTAGGATGCCAGCGGACCTCTTATTTGGACAGCCAGGAGACCAACCAACAACGGCAAGCGAATATGTAACAGGACTTCGAAGGAGACTAGAAGAGGTTCATGCAGTTGCAAGGAGTAGGATAAAAGACAGTAGCGACCTTATGAAGACCAGATACGATAGAGGAGCCAATTCTACGGGGTTTGAAGAACATGATCTTGTTTGGCTATACAACCCCAAGAGAAAGAAGGGAAGATCGCCGAAATTACAGAAAGACTGGGAAGGCCCATATCGGATTGTGAAAAGGATCAACGACGTTGTGTACCGGATCCAGAAGGGCCCTCGAACCAAATGCAAAGTGGTGCACCTAGATCGGTTGCACCGTTATTGTGGAGATGATGGAGAGTCTGTTCGGGACGCACAGACCTAGGGAGGGGGCAGTGTTGTAAACTTGTTCTTCCCCCCCCCCCCCCCCCCGACTGACCATTTTCCCCCACGTGAGAACTTTTTGAATTTTGTTTATGTTTGGAGGCGAAACTGACCTGAGCGAATGTGTTGAGGTAAAAAAGGAACGGGAGTTATGATCGTGGATTCTTAAACGGAGGATTGCTTTTTCTTAAATCGGTTTTGTGAATAGTTGTATGTACATTTCGATTAGGTGGACTGTGGAATTATTTCGATTACTTGGATTATTGACTATTCGTGGTAGATTGTGCTTCTGCAACCAGAAGGATATCGGCGACCTGACAATCGGTGAGTTAACTATCTTTAGCCTACTCCAAAGTCGTAACAATATCTTCAAAAAAAAAAAAAATTTTATACAGTGGTGTTATAGGTCTCAAAAGTTCATATCCTGAGATTGTTGCTTGTACACCCACTCTGATGGTCTTTGACATCTATTAAGATGGGACATTTTTAATCGAGTTAAAAAGCACTAAGTCCCAGATTCAAATCTTATTAGTGGACTGGGATTTAAAATTTGGTATGTTACATCTGTGGTGAGAATAGAAATAGATACTGTTTATTATCATGGCCAAGTAACAACCTCATTTAACTATTAGTCACAGACGCAGGTAAATTTCTTAAGATGTATGTGAAATAAACTAGACAGTGACTATTTCTCTAGCCTTTAACCAGCCTCAAAGGCAAACTTTACCACAGTAACCTATTTTGCATTCTAAAAACTATGTACAAATTTATTTTGTTTTACTTGAATAGGTGTGGCATCTTTTGCATGTATCACTGTGACTGAACCAAATATCAACTGACTGCCATCATTGCTTTCTTCAAATTTCAAACACCTGAAAGATCACACAAAATTGTTTTGATTAAGTCTTGGTTCAAATAGATTCATTGTCAGTCATATCTAACTGTACATAAGGCTTTCAGGCCAGTACCAGGAGAATAAACCCAAAGAAAACTAACTATGAGAGAAAATGAAATGGATTGGTCACACAAGATGTTAGATCCTATAACAGGTGAGACCCTATAGCAGGTGAGACTCCATAACAGGTGAGAAACTATAGCAGGTAAGACTATCTATAACAGGTGGGAATCTGTAACAGGTGAGACTTTTCAACAAGTAAGACTCTATAACAGGTAAGATTCTATAACAGATGAAACTATAATAGATGAGACCCTATTACAGGCAGAAAAAAAAAAGGGATGGTGAAAACTGGTCAACAAAAGAAAAATAGCATTGCACCAATGATAACTTCACTATCTCCACCATGTGAATTAGAGCCAGTCAATCAAACAAAAAGTGAGATCAACCTACCTGAGATGTTGCCTATAAGGAACCATGCAACATAAAAACTGCTGACCACACAGATCCTCTGTCAGGAAGGCTTTGGATGCTTTCCCTAAGGATTTCTCTCTGTGGACATCACCAGAGACTTAGAGACATCACCAGATACTTAGAGACATTACAGAGACCAGTCACACCATAATGTTATCTATATTAACGGAAGCATACAAATCAATGAGGACGCGCGAAGGCTGAGCGCTAAAGCACTCGGCTTCTGAACCGAGGTCCCAGGTTCAAATCCTGGGATTTGTTTATATCCTGGGATTTTTAACTTAACTTTGGGATCTTTGAGCGCCAACCCAGCTCTAATGGGTACCTGTCATCAGTTGGGGAAAGTAAAGGCAGTTGGTCATTGTGCTGGCCACATGACACCCTAGTTAACAGTGGGCCACAAAAACAGATGACCTTTAGGTCACAAGGTCTGGAAATTTCACTTTTTTACAAATCAATGAGATTGACTACTAAGCTCTTGCATGTCATCTTTTATTTCTTGTTACATACAAAAAAACTTGCTTTATGATTCTATTATTTATGAAAAATAAAGTTTTAGTATTTTAAGCTTCAGTTTGCTTTTCTCTATATTCATTTCCAACAGTTAAAAACAGGTTGCCATTGTTAATGTTGATCTTCAAGAGTTATTGAAGATTATACCTTTTTTAGAGGTCGTGTATACATCATATCCTTTATTACCACAAATCATCCTTTTTTAAAATTGTATTACAAAATTAAACTTGGTCTAGCCAGTGGTAAAGGGAACCGCATAAACTAATTACCATAGCTATTTTTTAAAAATTATTTTTGTTTTAGAAACTGAAATGTTTAAACAAAAATGTCCAGAGAAATAAAATATCTTTTGAGTTAAAATGAAACAAAATTTCTATTTGCAGAGTTGTTCCAAGCAGACACTCAATTGTAAAGAATTCATAGAATCAGGCCAATGCTTTCATTGCTCAGCAAAGAGCCTTTTTTTTTTTGAATCGCATAACAGAATTAAGCCTGGTCTAGCTAGTTGGCAACAGCAATACATATTATTGTAGTAAGTTATTATTATTACCATGATTATATTTTTTAATCTCCTGAGAAGTCAAACATCTTCAAAGTTGAATCTGAAACAAAAACTTGAGGAAATAATTACCCAGTTTGTGGTGCACTTTCTGACCAGAGCTGCTCCAAGCAGACACTCGGTTGTAATGAATTCATAGGATCAGGGCCAATGCTTTCATTGCCAAGGAAAGACCCATTTTGTGGAGAACCTCCATTGGGGTACATGAACATGCTAGGTGACCTCGCAAGTGGAGGAGGGGTGTGGAATCTATAGAGGGCTTGGTTGATGGCCACTGGGCTTTGGTGAGTTTGAACTCTAAGGCAAACAAAAGAAAAAAAAAAAAGAAATATTGTAACGTTTATGAAAGCTATGAAACTACACACACATATATATACATACATCATGTCTAAAAAAATCTTTCACCTTAATGTGTTTTAAAGACTAATGAGTTATTTCTAGTAATTTTTACTTTAAAAATAAATATTTGCAGGACAAAAAGTCATGTTTCAATTTGTCTGTCAATTTAAAATGTGTATCACTCAGAATGATGAAAGAAATTATTTTATTTGAACACAAGCTGCCTTCAATATTTCTCAAACTCATACAAAGATAGAGACACTAATTGGGAACATTTCATTGAAGCCGATTTGTAACATACAAAGAAAAAAAAAAGTAAAATATCACAATAACACTTATGAAAACTTTTCTAATCACATTGTCCTCTAGTTATTAACTTTACTTTTAAATTGATGAATACAAAACTAAAACAGAGACATTCAAAATTACATAAATTCTGGTTCAAGTCTTTAATGAACCACTTGTAAATAACTTGAAAACATGGTTATCCTCTTTTAATTTACAGATGTTCCTTTTTGACTTACATGTTTTATTATTGTAAAAAATGACAGACATTCTTTGAATAAAGACGATAATTATGTCATGTGTATTCCTGTGTTAATATAGCTTTGAATGTTAATTAGAGACTTATTCTTTGCTAAGTCACTAATTTATCAATGTTTCACAATATTTCCTTAACATTTCTGTCAATAACCATTATAATCTAGTACTGATATTTTATATTAGATGCCATGTTTATCTTGTGGACTATTAACATTGATTTTAAGTCTAGCTTTAGAATTATGATAACTGTCAAGATTTGTCAGAACACAAAGCCTAACAGAGTTACCATTCTGTCTCTAAGCTAGTAGTGCAACCATTGAAGTCATCATTTCTCACTTGTTTGTTAGTCCGGGACTAGAGCGCATGATGCCACTAGGGGACATCACCTTGCTAGAGAATGTTCTCATTGGTGATAAACTTGATGAATGGCTCAAAGACACGTTGGCCAGCTGTTGGGAAAGGTTGCCAGAGATATTGAGACCAGCTCTGCCATTATAAGGTGTGGCAGTGTACAAGAAAGAAGTGCTGTCCCATGATGCAGTCAAGACTGTGATCTCCTGAAATTCAAAGCATTCTCTAATATCATAACAAATATTACCTAAAACCTGGTGTGAACGACATGCTAAATAGTGAGAGAAAAATATAAGTACTAGTATTAATATTTAATGAGATGTTTGGTTCATAATATTGTGTTAAGGAAATAAAAATACTCTGTTAAATGTCAAGATTGTTTCAGATTGTTTGAAAAAGCAACAGAACAAACCTTCATACTGTTATAATAGTATTCCATTAAAAACAGTTACATCGAAATTTCACTCTCAAAAGTATCAGTTTTAGTATTAGTTAAGAAACATAAGATGGGTTGCATGGGATGTATCAAAGTCTAGGAATTCTTCTTCATCTAGTCAGCATTTTGCTGCAGAGCTGTAAGCTCTTTTGCAGGCTATGCAATGGAAAAGCAGAGCCTGGGAATAACTGAACTGATCTGTACCAGATTTACAGTAGAAAGTTTATTGAACAGTCACATGTGATGTTACACAATTTTACCTTACAAAAAAAAAAGTTTAATAAGGACAGACAAAAAAAAAGCTCTAGGAATTACCTCTTGTCTGGCACGCCTTATCCTCCATACAGAATGCAAGCCTGTCAGTGAATCAAAAGTTACTGCAATGGAGGGCTCACAGTTGGTGAATATAACTGATACATTACTGTCAGTGAAGTAAGAAATCTTGGGGGAGCCACTGGGAGCTAAATAGTTTGAATTCAAATAAATAGAATCATTCAATGAACTAAGGTAAATACAAGAACAAAGAAATAATTACAATAAGAATGTTAAGTAAAAAAAAAATGAAACAATTGAATATCAATCTATGAGTAAATAAGCTCAATGACCAAACGCCTTTACTTTTCCCCAACTGATGTCATGTACCCATTAGAGCTGGGTGGATTTAGAAGCTTAAGAAATTAATAATCACAGGATCCAATTCCAGGATGCCCAGTTTGGAAGCCAAGTGCTTTACCACTCAGCCACCATGCCTTAAAATCTATATGTGCTCAATCTTAATTAATGTAATGGAGTTACCAGAAATTTTGGTAATGACAGGAGCCACCTCATCCAATGGATGCAACATGCTGAAGAAAATAGTCTGGCTTGGACAATTCCTAGAAATAGATTTAAAAAACATTTTTAAGCATAGTAATAGAATAATGGAATTCTTTCAGATTTCATAATAAGCAATTAACAGTACCAACATTTGTATGTTTAGATATGTACATCATAACCAATCCTGTAGAATCTTGTATTGGCCCCCTAGGCTATCTATCTAGTGAGGGGAAGACAATGCTAAGAATACCACTATCTAACACACACACACTCTTTCACAAACTAAATATTATTTGTCCATATTAACTTTCTGAATTAATTTTTTCACCCTTTCAAAATGTGCTACCATGCTTCGATTTAAATTATCTAAAAAAATATTTTATATAATAAAGTGATATATATTCTGACTGCAGAAAATTCTCCAGTATCTGGATCTAGACTAGATCTAGTTAAAATTTTATGATCCAAATTGAAAAAAAAAAATTATGATATTTTTCCACATTGTTACAAAACTTAATAAATTTAGAAAATCATCATGTCACTACCATTGGAAAATAAAAAGTGACCAACAGTGGACAAGTCATAGCTCTAGCTCTATACTAGATGTAGGAAATACATATTATGATCCAAAAAATAAAAAGTATTTTTTGTTTACTATATTATTCATATATTCACAAACTTTATATAACACATTTAAAAACACATAAAATGATTATTTTGAGCTCAACCACTACCACCAAAAGCATTAAGCTAAAAAAAAATTTTTTAAGCCCCCACTCTTTAAAAACATCCTTCTCAGTAGAAACAAGTTGAAAGAAGGAAATTCTGGCTAATTAGCAAAGGGAAACTATTCATGAAAAAGTTTTAAGCAATTAAAACATATAAAGGGTTAAAAAAAATAATAAATCAAAGCTGGGAGCATCATTACAGAGTCAAAGAGTTAACTTACAGACAAGGCCTGTTACACAAATTAAAATGAACATAGCTGAAGCTTACTTTTTCACAGACTTCATCTCAGCGTGTGTTAAAGTTCTTTCAAATAAAAGTCCATTTCTGATAAGCCAGGTGTGAGAGACCTTTCAGACAATAAATACAAGAATTAAATACCAGCATAAAATAGTCTCTTGTGCCTATGAACCTTATATTTTTTATATTCTGAAGTCAAAAGGAAATTCATTTTAAAATATCACAAAAAATTTTAAAAAATACAATACATGACATATAATTTAGAAGTTAATTGCAGAGTTTTGTTTGTTATTAGCTCAATAGGATAAATGAGTTGATAATTAGACAGAAAAATATTTTTTTTTGTACAGTATAGAAAACCCACTTCTGATCTCAAAAAAAAGAAAAACTGTTTGTATCTTTGTTATTGTAAAAAATACTGAATGCATAAACAAAAACAAAAAAAAATGTAAAATATAGCAAGTTAAACTGATGAAACAATTGTATTTACAAAATTCAGCAAGGAATACATTTCTTCACATATCTGAATAACTTTGGTGAATTAAGTATTATTCTAGAATTGTAAAAATGTATCTTTATTTATACTTCATCTTTTAGTGAGATAAATGAATGACTGAAATGATTTAACCTGTTTTGTTTCTTTACTGTCTTACATGTTCTAAATAATGATCATAATTTCCATAATAATGGTAATATTCAGATGAGTGCAATGTTTCACATGACTATGCCGATTGAGTAGCGACCTGTCTATTTTGTCACATCTAATGCAGACAAAGCCATTGTCTGCCAGAGGTTTATTTTACTTTTCTTTCCGCTTCTGCACCTGTCTTCGGCAAGGGCATTTTGTTTGGGCCTCAAATTGTGTGTCCCATCACCTTTTGAGAGCTCTCATACTGTCTCCTTCAGAGGCCATCTGCTATCAGCTACTTAGTCTCAGCAAAATGGCATCTGAGTTGATCTTTATATTGCTTCGGGATGCACCTCTGTTACTCTGTCCTCCTTTAAGCTCACCAAAAATTCCGTAAGTCACAACTGAATAACAAAATATCTTTAAACGCTCATCTATTTCTTAGAAAATCAAATACAAAATAAAAAGACACACCTAAAAACACATTTTTGGAGAGTGTATCTAACTTGTAAAATACAGCTCTCACCTGCTCACTAATAATGTATCTAACTTGTAAAATACAGCTCTCACCTGCTCACTAATAATGTATCTAACTTGTAAAATACAGCTCTCACCTGCTCACTAATAATGTATCTAACTTGTAAAATACAGCTCTCACCTGCTCACTAATAATGTATCTAACTTGTAAAATACAGCTCTCACCTGCTCACTAATAATGTATCTAACTTGTAAAATACAGCTCTCACCTGCTCACTAATAATGTATCTAACTTGTAAAATACAGCTCTCACCTGCTCACTAATAATGTATCTAACTTGTAAAATACAGCTCTCACCTGCTCACTAATAATGTATCTAACTTGTAAAATACAGCTCTCACCTGCTCACTAATAATGTATCTAACTTGTAAAATACAGCTCTCACCTGCTCACTAATAATGTATCTAACTTGTAAAATACAGCTCTCACCTGCTCACTAATAATGTATCTAACTTGTAAAATACAGCTCTCACCTGCTCACTAATAATGTATTGTTACGAATCTCACTATCCAGGCTCTCTGCAAACTGCACCATACACCACCAACTTAAAGCACTTGACACATCAGGGCTCCAGAGTAACATAACACTTTAATAGTTGAATAAATAACAGCCAATACTGTACAATTGGCAGCACGTAACACAAGACTGTACAAATATCTCTCCGATAACACAGTACCGCCGTATCAACTCTTGCACTGGCCTCTCCGTCTCGTTCCGGGCTTGCACTGGGTTCAACAGTTCAGGACTGACTTCACACACTAGGCTCGTTGTGTCGGACTCGATCGCAGACCAAGATCAAGACGCCAGTCTTCTCAACTGTACTTGACAGTACTCCGCACTGAACCGTCGTAATGCTCCGTACAGAACCATACCGTTGAACTGTGCTGTAGTCGACCGTGTTCTGAGCCCTGTCGTGAACCTTCTGTCGTGAACCGTCTTGACTGGACACCTCCGCTCTTTACATAGGGTCCCTACTGACCTTCTAGAACCGGATGGAACATCGCTCGACGTTTCTAGCTTCGTCAAATGACTACATCCCTCATGACGCTCCTGAGCTCTGTTCACGACGACGATCCTTCCCGAACCGCCCTGTTGACACTCGACTCGGCTGACCGTCGTAACTCGTCACGGTTGACCGCTTGTCTAGCTCTGGCCTGGGGCGATTTGCGTCGGCTGACTACACTCACACCACTACTCCCATATGTGCCACCACCAGGTTTATAACAGTATCTTGTAAAATACAGCTCTCACCTGCTCACTAATAATAATATGTGCTTCAACTATTATAAATGTTTTCCATGTTTTTACCTGAAATGGCAATGAGCTTGAGTACTCTCCACCATCAAGATCAAAAAAGCTGACCGTGCTGGACTCGACTGTACATATGCCTTTCTGCTCCTTGCCTGTGGAAAATACAAATAAAGGAATCATTTGAATGCTTAACAAGACTTAAGCAACGTCACAAGTTAAATTATCAGAATTTTTATTACCAGCAGAACCCATTGAGGAGCTTGAATCTACAGTATTTCCACCGGGAGATATCACAAAAGAAGCCCAGAGTGCCTAATATAAAATAAATGAATATTCAAATGGAATCATGTTGAATACATTATATATATATCAGTCCTTAAAACAAAATTAAACATTGAATTGAAACTAGTGTCTTGTGTTGTACCTGCAGTACAGGTGAGTCCATGGTGAATGCCTTGACAACAGTCCTGAAATTGCCTTGGCTGCCTCGACTCCACACCACAGTGGTCCCATTAACGTAGAGCTCCTCATCAAAGACAACATCACGGCCATGTTCTCTAAAAACCCAGCTTTCTTTCTGCTAAAACCAAGACATATTGTATGTTGTTACATTTTTTTAACCATATACTGAACATTGACAATATTAATTGATTGTTTAGCATAAAAATTTCAATAATGTGAATTCACAAATACTTTTCTACCAACAACATGATTTTAATAGAAAAACTATTTCAGAAAAATAAGATTATAAATAGAAAAAAGAAAAATATTTGTTTTATTCTTTCTATATATTTAAATATACTAATAAAAGATGTCTGATTTAGAGGAAAATTGAAACTAGGTTACGTCTGCTTGTTCCTTTTGCCAACAATGAACAATGACAAATCATGTTTACTCTTCAATAAGTGTCTGCTAAGATCCATTAGAGATGAGGGATACTTAAGGCCACCTTAAAGAAAAAAAGGACTTTACTACCACTGAAGTCTGGAACCATCTGTCTAGCAGACTCGCTTTACCCAACTTGGCTTGTATTAAGATGGTAAATATTGGTGAAAAATCAGTGTTGGCCCAAATATTAACCATCTCCAAATGAGGTTACAAAACTAGTATTTAATAGCTAAATAGTAATTTGTCAACAAGTTTGCAGTGGTGGCCCCACTAAACGTCAAAGACAATGCAAGCATGAGAACAAATATGAATAGTGTTGAAACAATACTGTATGATTAAGAGAAGTCTTTCACTACCTTTATAGAGTCCTGTAAAGTGATTTCCTTAAAAGAGTTGAAAAGTGTGAAGCCTTGATCAGCTATCGGGGAATCACATTTTCTTTTGATCTGAAACTGCCCAGGATGACGGCGGATGTAGTCTCTGCCGAAAGGAATGAAATCCTGGGTGTCGCAAGATGTAATCATCTCCTCAGACTCCAGCGTGAAGAGAAATTTGTTTAGCAGCTTGTTAAATGTATAATTGAAGATCCTTCAGGTGCATCACCTACTAGAGCTGAAGCTGAAAAAATAAAGAGATTAAAGTTACAGCTTGTAAGTAACTTATAAATTTCATATTACACATTCTTTTGAGTACTTATATGAATTTGTTCTAACACATGGTATAATATATTATATGCTTCTTTTGTGTCTTTTTGAGTATTAGGTTGTGTTTTAGATTAGTAAGAGGATGAATTATTCTAGCATTGTTCTAAACTAAGGTTAAATAGCATTTTAGTTTTATGTTCTTTGATTAGCGGTTAGTCGCCATACTGCCCACTTGACACCCATTTTAACTGTCAGCCATATAAACAGATGATCTATACACAATCCGCCTAGTAGATCACAGGATCTGAAAGGGGAACTTCAAAGTTAAAAATGAGACTTTCTTCCACTTTAAGCACTTTCACATTTTTGGTGCCTAACTTTCTTTTGTTTCAATTTATTATGATGTTTATTTCTACACAATTGTAGAACAAATTCTCCTTTAGATCTAGATAAAAGTCAGAATGAATGTGATGGATTATCTTTAGATTAGTGTGATTATTAAATGTGTTTTTACAAAGAATATGGAACATCTGTATGAAAACGTGTGGGTGTGTGTGTAGAAAATCACTACAGTTTTCTAATGTAAAGACTAGTTAATGATAATGTGTGTAGTACAACATTTCTAGAATGACTAGATCTATAAGTAGGCCTCTACTCGAAACTCCAGTACAAGAGAACCATAACCATAGAGTGACAGTGATGATCTAGATCTATATTAAAAAAACTGAACTGGTACCAGATGCTGAAGTCTAAAAGTTGTCACATATGAACAGTAATCACACCACTGCAAAAAGGTCTCAATTGGTCCGTACGCCACAAAATCACCTTCCCAAATGACTTCTTTATATGGATGGGTAATTGTGTGCAGAAAAACACTCTTAGGGAGATCAACACAAACGTTACAAAGATACCCTAGAAAGCTCATTCAAGGGTTGTGATATATTGACATTCATGGCTGGGAAACACGCTAGAGCTCTCAATGGTTCCTAGAGGCGTGAAGCTGTGAGTGGCAGAGTCTCAAGATATGAGGCAAGGAGTTCCTAGGAGAGTAACCAGAAAGAACACAGAGCTAACCCATGCCATGTATGTGTATGACTTTTTAAAGTGAAGATTGCACTTCATAACCAACTTGGAGATCATAAAAGGAAATGAGAATATGTGCTCATCTTTGACCACGAAAGTAGGTACTTTGAAAAACTTGACCTAGATCCATTTTTTTTAATCTCCAAAAATATTATAATAGATCTGTAGACTCTATTTATAAATTATAAATCGATCTAATACTGATTTTTGAGTAGGCCTAGTTATACCATTAGATCTAGATCTAGACTAGATGCCTAAGGCCGGCCCTGCCCTTAGTTTAGTCTTAGTCTAGATCTAGATCTATAGAGTCGACATAGAAGATTATGAGCATTTTTTAGATCTAGAGCAACGGTGGCCAACCTTTTGGTTCCATGCGGCAAATTTTTTTACTTCTGATTCAGATGCGCCACTTAAAACTTCTAGGAAGTTTCAGTCCTTTTCAAACATACAATTTGGTTTGTTATTATACACATTTGTATATAGTAGAGCAGGGGATTTAAGAATAAAAAAAGAACTTTACCTATAAAGTCTGTCCTTGTTAACATTTTTAGTTTGTATTTTTATTTATTATTTCGGTAAAACTTCCCATCGAAGGCCCCTAGTTTTTCAGGTCAATTATTTGGCAGCTATCTTTTTTTTTTATAGCCTTTTATAACATTTTATTATTACATAATATAGATCCAGAGTTTTCATGTACGGTATATAGAGTTTATGCTATATGAACACCTATAGGCCAAAATTTCAAAGTTTGACTTTGACAGCGCATTATTTGACAATGGTTTGACATAGAAAAGAAAATGAAGTATCAAGATCTTCTTTAGTTTTAAAAGGAGAATAAAGATGACTACTTATATATTTGTACCCCTAACCTATATTTGTTATTATATTTAAGGTCAAAGAGGCCATGTGTTTTCATTTAATTTAAACAAATTTGACACACATTATTTGATTCCAAACACAGTTTATAATTTATTTCTAACAGTCTCTATATTTTGACATATATATTAATATTAACTAAATGTTAAGATCCCCAGGCATAGCCCCTCACATGAAATCATTAAGATGTTTTCAAAGTGTGCATAAATATGAACAAACAAAAAAAAATATTCCATGAACACACTTATTCTACCAAAATTAGGTCACAGGGATAGTGACTTCTACACAGACTTTTAGACTTTTTTCATGTTTGCATGATTAGATGTGTGTTGAATGTTTGTGTTTTTTGTTTATAGTGGGAAGCGTGGTCAAGAGGCCAAGTACGCTTGAACTTGGCTTGGCTACCTAGAAGGGGGCTCGAGGTTCGACACCCGACTCGGGCAGAGTTGTGTTTACTGAGCGCCTAAAGGCAGCACCGAAAACCAACTCCTAGATACCCCCCTCCCCCCCACAGATGAGATTGGACCAAAAGCGCTCTGAGCATGCTATAAGCATGAAAGTAGCGCTATATAAAAAAAAAGCTAATAATATTCATTTAATAAATTTCTAATACAGATGATCTTTTGTAGTATCATAGTACAAACAAATTTGACACACATTTCATTCAATCAATGTATCAAACTCACTCCAAACATTTGCCCATTTATTTTCTAAAAAAAAACAACAACAAACAAACAAATATAATATTAATATAAAATCATTAACATTGATGTCCTAAACTGGCTGTTTGAAATAAATTTTGGTAAGAAAATCATAATTTAATACAAACACAACCTATTAATTTTTTTTTTTTTATGGAATCAAACAACTTGGCTTATGAATCAAATTAATCAGCTCCAAAAACAGCCAGGCTCATAGCATCTAATAGACTACTTAGCCAACCAAAAAATATAGATCTAGTCTTAACACTAGGAAGAGGTAAAGTCATCAATCCTGGTAACATAGCCATAGGACAGGAAAAAACAACAACCTGACTTACTAACACATTTGAAATTCTTTTTTCTTACATAAAAAGACAGTTAAAGTTAAATGAAAGGAAATTGGGTCAGAATCATTGGAAAATGGACTTAAGCACATTATAGTGATTATACAGAGCGCTAGTTTCATATGTTATTCATAATAAGACAATAAGTCATATTAATTATTAAATTAAATATCAAAATAAAGATGTAATCGTGACCACAAAAACAGCGAGTGTTTGAATTCATGTAATATTGTAATGTCACTAATGATGACTGTCGGATTAAATTTAAACTAATCTACTCTGTAACTCTGTAATACAGTTACAGAGTCTGTATTAAATCTAGTTCTAGTCTAGTTAGATTTCTAGTCTCTCAGTCACTGTGACTGACTGTGATACTGTAGAGTGAGTGTAAGTACTGTAACTGTAAGCCTACACTGACTACACTGCAGTGACTAAGACTAAGTTAACTAAGTAAGACTCGTCTCTGACAGTCTCTGACTCTAAGTCTTAACTCTGTGACACTGAGTCTGTCAACTCAAGTCTGTCTCTACTCAGTCTACTGACAGTACTGATAATTATATTATTAAATATTACTATTAGTGAGTATTAGATAGGCTAATAATTTTTTTTTAGGCTTTAGGTTAGGTCTAGATCTAGATTAGATATAGTCTAGATCTAGATCTAGATCTATTTCTACACCTTTCCTTACCAAATATTATTCATATGAGCAGTTTTTGTCCGCCATAATGTTGACATCTCTCCGAAATAAGATTTCGTTAACAATAGCTATTCTATATAATAATTAATTCGAATAGTATCAAGATCTAGATACAGACGCTATAACTATGTAAGAAAAAGTATATAGAAATAATATACTGTATTTAACTGTATAGATCAAGTTATGCAAAGTTCATGGTTTATGTACCCATATTAATATTACTACGAGTGGAGTTTAAAGTTTTGATACTGTAACATGTCATGTTTAATTAGTGTATATAAACTCTGTAGGCCTATGCAATTTGTTTGTTAGTCAGCAGTAATTTGTACATAGGCTACTTTACATAGCTTATATATGTCTGTCTGGTAAAAAGTAAATAGGCTATAATATAATTTAATACAATAGGCCCCTATATAGGTCTATGTGCTCCTTTTCGGACACCAAATCTCGGATCAAGCTGAAATTCTGACACAATTATTTCTCTTACCCGACAACACGCAAGAATCAATATTAAAAAAAAAAAACAAAAAAAAAAAACTTATAGCTAATTAACAATTGTTTATTAATTATTTTGTTTTTGAATTCGAACAAGAGAAAAAATTGTACTTGAGTAACGATAAAAGCTGAATTTAAATTTTTCTCCTTTATAGTCGCCTAGCTAATTGGAAACAAACAATAGATAACTATACAATCTTCTATTTTTCATAAGCCCTCACTAGCAGAGTGGTTAGTAGATAGCCTATGTCGCTTGAGGAGGCTTGAGTGTGAATTCGAATTCAGGTCGCCCCCCCCCCTCTAGTATGTTAGCCGATTTGGTGGGATGGGGAGGTGGCGATGGCAAGAATCCCGATAAACTTCAAGTGGGGGGGGGGGGCGGTCTAATTTATTTGTAGAAATCACAGCTTGTTAACGGAATCAATTAAATATCTATATAATAAAACTTGTTATTGATATTTTAACCGCTCTTTATATTATGGCGTTCCCCTGTTTGCCAATTGGGTGGTGTGTGTGTGTGGGGGGGGGTGAATATACCTCTACGTCTGCCCTTCCAACCTAAATCCTTTGACACGTGTGTGTGTGTGTGTGGGGGGGGGGGGTCCTACTTTTATTTTGAAATCATAGTTTGTGAATAAAATTATTAGAATTACTATATGATTTTTATATTATGTCGCTACACTTCTGGTATCTTAATTATTATGTACTAATATTAGAAGATATTACGTCATTGTTTGTTGTTTATGTTTTATGCGAAAGCAAAGAATTGGACGGAAATAAAAAGTTAGTTATATATGTCTACCTTGATAAAGACAGTCTCGTTATTATTAGTAACGTCTACAGTAATTTATTATTAATCTGTGACAACAGAACATCTTAGACGATTCGGTGAGGTGGAAGGGGTGGGGGCGATTGCTTCCACTGCCCTCGCCCCACTCTAGCCCTCTGAAAGGGGGGGGGCGGTCGTATTGTTATGGACATAGTTTGTGAACAAAATTAGTTTAATAGCTATATAATATAAGCTTCATATTGATGTTTTAACCCATTTGTATATTATGTCGCACACACATACTGATCTCAAATTTCATCATTAGTAAATATAAAACGAAAAAGGGTTGTACCAGGTGGGAGGGGCAATACATGCAATCACCTTCCACCCATCGGACAAACTAATCCTTTTTTTCCTTTTGTATTGTTGTTAAGAAATTACTAAATTTAAAAAAAAATTACAAATATAAATGCTATAAATTAAGTTCTTTTATCGAGTCGGACCACCCCCTATTCTTTAATGCCAAATGCAATCATTAGCAGAAAGTATAAAAGTAGAGAGGATAAACGTTTTCACTCTACCGCCCTCTCCCCTTTCCAGACGAAAAACATGACGTTTTAAAACAGAAAAAAAGTTAAATATGGCGATAGAGTTTAAGTATTTGCAAACGAAGTGATCTGAGTTATTTGAAGTAAAACTTTGTTTTTGGAAAATTTAGAATTTATACGAAATTTGTCATTATAAGAGTAACTATTGAGATGAGTTCTGAACCCAAATATTATTTTCCTAGTCATTTCCCCAACTTTTATTCATATTGATATTTGTCAGTTGTATAACAAAATGTGGGACTAGACCTATAACCGTGACCTCCATAAGCCATACCGAGGGTGCCGCCACAACTCACGATATAGGCTTCAATCTAAAATGCAAAAAATTTAGAGTAGAATGTAATTGGTTCACTTAATTTCTCCTCCCACTTCCGAGATTTTTTGTTTAGAGCTTTGAATTACCGTTCTGTAACAAAACAAAGTAACAAACATGCCTATTGAACAAAATGTTTCACTTACAAATGAGCATTTTTTTAAACTATTTTTTTTTTAGAATAATTTTGTTTTTCGACCGCGACTCTCAAAGTTTTAATCTAAATATGTTGGGTATCTTATCCTTTCAAGAAACAAATCGGTTGTATTTGCAATTCATATTAGAATATTTTTCAAGTCAAACATTATTCAAAAGGTCATTTTTTTAATCGGATGAGCTGTAGATGTCCGGAGATTGCGTTTCTGCGGTGAAGAATGCAAGAAAACGCTTTTAGCGGCGGGTTTTTGCCCCGATCACCTTTGGGTGAGTTTACAGCACTCCCGCAGACACAGACCCCTAGCTGTCAAGAGAAAGGCCTCATAATGGCTCCAATATTTTTTTTTCGGAGGCGATCCTCAAAACTTTAATTTAAATATGTTGGGTATCTTATCTTTTCAAGGAACAAATCTGTTGTATTTGCAATGTAGTAAAGGCTTGTAAATTCATATTACAATATTTTTCAAATAAAACACTATTCAAAAGTTCCTTTTTTAATAGGATGAATAATGAGCTGTAGAATGTGTTTCTGCAGTGAAGAGTGTGAGAAAACGCTTTTGGACTCCATTGGGGAAGCTTACAGCGCTCCCACAGACCCCCTAGCTGTCGAGAGAAAGGCCTCAACATGTTTTTTTTTTTCAATAATATTTTAAAATTCTTATATATATTTGCTGTACGCGCGTTTATGCTTAGGGTTAGGGTTTACAGGGCGTTAGGGTTAGGGTTTGGAAAAAAATCGCCACCCCCACTCCAAAGTTCTGGATCCGCTAGTGCCCAGACATTCCATTTTTTCTCCCCTGCCCCCTCCAAACATATATATCAGTGGTCTTCAATGTGGGTGCTATCACCCCCTTTGGGGCGTTTTCGTGAAATCGGGGGGCGCTCGGAGCAAAAGGGGCGGTAAGGGGCGCTGGGCATAAAGGGGGAAAGAATAACTAAAGGTGCACTGAAACAAAACAAATAAAATATTTCCTCAAAATTAACGCTGGCAAACTAAATATAGACAAAGTATAGGTAGTTTGCTTCGAATTGAAGAACAGAAAGAACGTTAGAAATTGAGTTCGGGAATCCCTTATTCTAGTTTTAAATTCTTAATCCGTCATTGTAAAATAGGACTATCTTTTGTCCTTATATCTTGCGCGCCTTAACGTTTATAACGTTTTTCTCCCCTGCCCCCTCCAAACATATATATCAGTGGTCTTCAATGTGGGTGCTATCACCCCCTTTGGGGCGTTTTCGTGAAATCGGGGGGCGCTCGGAGCAAAAGGGGCGGTAAGGGGCGCTGGGCATAAAGGGGGAAAGAATAACTAAAGGTGCACTGAAACAAAACAAATAAAATATTTCCTCAAAATTAACGCTGGCAAACTAAATATAGACAAAGTATAGGTAGTTTGCTTCGAATTGAAGAACAGAAAGAACGTTAGAAATTGAGTTCGGGAATCCCTTATTCTAGTTTTAAATTCTTAATCCGTCATTGTAAAATAGGACTATCTTTTGTCCTTATATCTTGCGCGCCTTAACGTTTATAATTTGATGAATAAACTATGTAATTAACCTTCTGATTATAGTTTATTTTATCTAAATATGCTAATATACTGATAAATAAATGTTAATTTTAAAAACGCCATTAAAGCTTACATTCAAATAGAATAATTTAACCTTTTTTTTTAAAACAAAAACATTGACAAAGTGTTGTTATGAAATCTCGCTGGTATATATTTTGTTGAGTTTTAGTGAAATGCCACTAGATAAAAAGTAGTCCAATATTCTACTTTGAACAATTGCAATTTCAGATGAGGTTATGAAACCAAGTCGGCTTCATGAACATATAGCAACATCCAAAAATAATTTAAGAATATTCTTCAACAATTATAAAAATATACTATTCAAACATTATTAAAAACAAAAAAAAAAAAACAAACAACAACAACACTAAAAACGGCAAAGCAGGATATGTTTTAGTGACCTCTTAGAAAAATGCATAGTTGTTTTTTTTTAAATTCTTATGATATTGTATTAAAATCGATTAAAAGTAAATTTAAAATTTCTTAAAACATATCTGTGACACAAAAAGACTTTTTTTTTTGTTAGTGTTGAAATATTTTTTCAAAATTGTCTAGTTATGTAGCTTATGATGACATATAGGGAACCATCTGTGCTTGGACGCTACAGTGGCTTCATAAGTAGGCCTAATATAGAATCAAGAACAGATCTATCCACTATATCACCTAGTGAGTTAGATACACATGCAACATCTTGTTAAAATTGTAGCCCTCAGTTTCATTTCTATTTAAATATTATTATAAATATTGTAAATGAAATACAAACCCATGCCCAAAATAAGCTCATCTTTCAACAGTTTTGTGAAACAAATGATGAGCAACATGTTAGACTCTCGTAAACTGAAGTTCGCTGGATTTCGAATGGGGTTAGTTATTGCTCGTTTTGTTCAGCTCTTCAATGCCATTTTGGAATTTTAAATATTTTTTTTGAGTAACAGAAAGATTCAACGGCTGGCGATGACTTAAAGCGGGTTAAAAAGAAAATTTGTTTTACACGCAAAAGAATGAAACAGTGGCGTAACTAAGGGGGGGGATGGGGGGGAGAATTTTAAAATCCCACCGGGCCCCCACCTAGGGGGGGCCCCCAAATGGGTGTCCGAAATTTATTTGTAAATACATAAATTAATATATTTGATTGACAAATAGTGTCAACGGGTGTCTTTTTTTTTTTTCAAAATTTATGGATTAAATTTATTACAAAGACTAAACCTAAATCTAGGTCTATCAATACGTTAACTTTGTTGACATTTTAAAAATATTTTTTCCCACAGAGATCAAAGCTTTTTTTAAAGTTAGTTTTACATTTTAAACTTTGTTGCCAAGAATAAAACTGCATGATATACAGCGAATTCCAGGTATCTTGTTACCTTACTAATAATAGATCTAAATGGCGAGTATTTTATGGCTACACTAATTAACCTTGAAGCAAAATTTACAGAATCGAATATAACAGATCCAAAAGTAATTTTTAATAATGCTAGAATAGTCCATTATTCGGGTTTGGCGTCTATAATTTCAGAATTAAACTTCACACTCGAGTTATTACCCCTCTATTCATCTTTCCTCAATCCAATGGAAACTCTATTTTTATTTCCATCTAATCCTTTTGCTTTCGCACAAAACATAAGCAACAAACAATGACGTAATATCATATAATATTAGCACATCCTTCCTTTTGAAGTTCTTAAGAGTGATATCTTCTAGCAGGGCCGGCCCTAGCATTTGCGGGGCCCTATGCGAAACGGATCGCGCGGGGCCTAGTCTGGGTAGGGATGAACATAATGTCAAAATTATTTTTTTTGAATTAGAAAATAGGCCTACTTTCGTCTTTGCAATAAATTTTTATCAAATGAAAGCTCGCAATGCCACTTTTTATTTATAGGTAACCCAAAATGTCAATTTCGTCTATTCTTCAGGAGATTTGAATGAATTCAAAAAAAAGTTCAGGACTTTATCGTATATTTAGCCTTTTCATGAGATTTCATGGAGGCCCTGGAAAATCAGGAGGTCGCGAAAACCCTGTTATTTTATATACGTTATAATGGTTTAATTTAATAATGTACAGTTAGCGCGGGTCCTATGAAAGCGCGGGGCCCACTGCGACCGCATAGGCTGCAGTGGCCTAAGGCCGGCCCAGGCTACTAGGAGCTTTAACAATTCCTCCACTTCTGGTTGTCTTGACTGGCACAACAAGTTCTCTAGACGTTGGTCTATAACTGTCTGTTTCGTTTGTTTCAACAGTTTGCAGTTCATTGTCTCCATCGGTATCATAGTACCCAGAGATGTCTTTATCGAAACTCTTATTCAAAAAATGTTGATTTCTTCTGTATGTTTTTCCGTTTGTCTTTATGATGTAAGATCTGGGTGCTGAATGTTTTTTTATGACAACTGCTTTCTGCCATGTTTGACCTAGACGAACTCTCCGACAGAATAATCTTTAGGTAGTCTTGTTTTTGCATTGTATTTCACTTTGCTTTTCATCTGTCGTTCGTTGAGTAATGTCTCTGCATTTTCAGTTTGGGATCAGTTGGAATGATTCCCCGAGTCTTCTACTCGTCAGCAGTTGTGATGGTGAATAAGGCAGTCCACTTATCGGAGTATTAGTATACTCGAGCATAACCAGATATGGATCTTTCCCACTTTTGTATACTCTGAATCCTTTTGCTTGCGCACAAAACATAAACAACCAACAATGACGTAATACCATTATAATATTAGCACAGAATCTTCTTCATGCAGTGGAAAATTAAGAATTTTTTGCCTATCTTGAATTCTGGTCAAAGCTCTTGCGCCCAATTAATATAGTTCAGAAGAAACTACAAAAGTCTGGACTGCATATACGGGAAGCTGCTAAAGAAATTAGTACCCTTTCATGCTTTCTGCAAAATGATGAGAAACTAACAAAAACCCAATCCATCGAAAAAGCAAAAGAAGGTATTGAATACTATGGATTCCCTGTAATCAAAACAACCAGAAGAAAGAAAAGACTAGATGGGAAGTTGAGTTCTAATGTAGGACTGTCAATAGAACTGCAATTCAAACGTGTTGCGACAGAAGTGCTGGACAGATTTCATATGGAGATGAAGGGCAGATTTCAAAGGCTGGAAAGAAAATGGATACCTTTGGGTTTCTTCTTGAACCAAGACACCTGTTAGATGAAGACCCGCTTATGACAAACTGTGCTACTTTTCCTGTTTGTATATTGAAATAAATGGCAAATCGCTTTTTCAATGATGTCATTGATGCACGAGCACTTTTCATCAACAAACCAGTAATACAATCACCAATTGAGGAAATAGGCTTCATATGGTAATTACGTGTGCTCAAACTTTGCAACCTCCTCCGAATACCGCTAACTCAGGCCACTTCCATTACGTCATGTGAGAGATCATTCTCAAAGCTCAAGTTCTTCAAAAGCTATCTCAGGAGCACAATGACACAAGAAAGGCTTATCATGGCTTTAATGTCAGTGAAGTCACAAATACTAGAAAGTATCGATGTAGTTGATGTTATAGATGTCTTTGCTGCACAGAATGCACGACGTGAAGCGATTTCAATTTAGATTTGTCACTTGTGCATTATTTAACTAATAAACAAAGGTATTATTCATTAAAAGAGTCTTGATTACTTTTTGTTAAGTTTACTGATATACTGAACCAATTTGATTTGGGGCTTATATATTTTTGCGTACATTATCCCATGTCATATGTCGAATGTCAAAATGCAAGGGGCCCCCAAAGAGGTCAATCCCCCCGGGCCCCCAAATCCCTAGTTACGCCCCTGGAATGAAACCAGCCTTCGAATGCAAGGAAAGAAATTGACTTTCATTTATCATTTTCTCTTTAATCGAGATATTAAATCTATTTTAAAGAGTTTTACAATCTCACATAACTTGTTTGTTGACAAATGAATTACTGCATAAGAACATCGATATCTATGCAATTCACATAACAATGCTCTATGAAGACATTACAATTCGCTTCTAGGATGTAAATAAATACAAAATTAAATATAAATGATAATTATTACACATCTGTTAGGCCTACTGATGTTCAAATTGAGTTGCAGGAAAAATTAGATTTACAAAATTATGTCTTCAGTTAAAAGAATGTTAACATAGGAGGCACAACAGAGATATGGCTGCACTTGAATGTATCAGTAAAATTCCAAAACTGTTTTCGAAAATGGAATTATGTTTTGGCTTTTCCATCAACATATATTGTATATATATATATAGAGAGAGGCCTATACGTAATTTTAAATGTTTACATAGCAAACAACAAGAAAAACATAAAAAGTACTTTAAAAAAAATAAACAAAGCTTATACGAAGCTTACACTAATTGTCTCAATGACAGATTTTTGTGGAGGCAGCTTGCACTAATTGTCTCAATGACAGATTTTTGTGGAGGCAGCTTGCACTAATTGTCTCAATGACAGATTTTTGTGGAGGCAGCTTGCACTAATTGTCTCAATGACAGATTTTTGTGGAGGCAGCTTGCCTCCCAATGCGCCCAACCGCGTGGGTTAGGTTTTTGAACCAAAACTTTTTAATAGCAAGATAAAGCTTGTCTTCGAGTCCGAAGATTAGTGAGAAATGCAGTATTTCATGTGGATACGCAGTCCCAGCTGTGACCTACATATTTTGCAACATCCAGGGCAAGCATAACCATTGTCATCAGGTGGTCGATTTAGATTTTCTTTTCGCCGTCTGCGTTTGTCCTTGGCAGCGTATTTTCTTTTGGTCTCAAATGTGTATCCCGCGGCCTTCGTGAGTGACCTCCAGCTGTCTCGTTCTGAAGCTGCATGTAACCAGGAGCTCTCTTCTATGTCAGCTAATGCAAGTTGACGCCTAAGCTGGCCTTTGAAGCGTTTCCGTGGGGCGCCTCTATTACGTCGACCACCTTTTAGCTCACCAAAAAAAAAAAAAAGACTGCCTAGGCATACGTTCGTCTCCGATACAGGATACGTGCCCAGCGTAACTGTCGGACCATAAGAAGTCCCTCTATACTGTCATTACTGGCGTTCGCAAGGACTGTTTGTAGTGCGGTCTTGCCACCGTATGTCCATGATAGAGCGCAAACATTTTTGTTGACAGCGCTCAAATAGTATTACTTGCTTTCTGTATAGTATCTATGTCTCAGATCCATATAGAAGGGTTGAGAGAACCACTGCCTGGTAGACATTGATTTTTGTAGGCAGGCGGAGCAATTTATTCCGCCAAACTCTCGCCTGAATGCGTCCACCCAATAGCAGGATAATGAGCTGTAGATACCTCAGACTATGCATTTTTTTTTTAAATAAATACCGGAAATTAAATTACATGACTTATTCAAACTAATCGATACAACTACACTTAATATAAGCTTTTTTTTAAGTATTTGTATTTTGCTTGCTTTTATTGTTGTTATTGTTCACTAGTGGAACATTTTATTTGTAGCCTAAATAATTCATTATAATGGTGTTAGGAGGTGGAGGCTCTAGGTCAAGTCTAGACCTCGTGCTAACCAGAAGTTACACAGATGGTAACGCTACTGGGTGGGTCGTATCTGTGCACCTCAGTCAGTGACCAAGGGGCTAGAGTGGCCTAAGCAACCAAACAACACAACTAAACTAAACTAACTAATCTAGCTAACTAGAAGAAGAAACAAACTTTAATTGAAAAAAAAATACTAAAAATGATACTTTATTTACACATAGCCAAAAATAAATCAATAATAAAATATTATAATATATGTAGGCCTACACTAACTACTCAACCCAACAACTAACCAAACCCTCATCGAACTCTGTTACCACAACACTAACAAACTAACCGAACAATTTATCTAACTAAATTGACTACACTAAAGGTAGATCTTGATCTATACTAACATCTCAGCAATAAAATAGTCCAGATCTACAATATCCTACAATGAAACCGCAACACTAAAACACGCTTTACTACAGAACTAAGAACAGACTAAGGCAGCAGTATCAAACACTGCAGCAGCAGTAATAATAGCTTGCAACATACATTACAAAATTATTAATCCAAAAATTAATTCATGGATTTACTACTAGATCTAGTATATAAACATTCATCAGGGCAGTCCTGAGTTGGACGCCGCCATCTTTAATACAAAACGTTGGAAAAGAGACTGCCAACAATTTTGGCAAATATTCCTAACAGAAAATAAAAAAACTAAACTAAAATATAAAGTATATTTATATATAGTAAAAACAAACATAAATATTTCTATAACTTGCAGGCAGTCCCAGGTACAGATATATTTTAAATTAATAACACGCCAGGTCACAAAGATCATCACCTGTCACACAGAAAGATATACTGTACTGACCACTGGTCAACTGTTCAGGAAGCAGCATGAGCTCTACTGTATATATTACCCTTCCCTAACCCATATAACAAGGGGAAGTACAGTTATAAAATCTGGCACTAGCCTATAAAAATATAAAAGAATATACACAAATAGTTCTAAGCTATAAAACTAGTACAAACAAAAATACATAAAGATAAATCTAGCTTTTACAAGCACACAATTCATAGAGTGCATACAAATAGCTCTGGGAGCGCAAGCTCACATTCATCCCCCCTCAAAACGTTTGCGTCCACGCAAAACAAGATAATAATGTATTACTGGAAATACATTTACATACGTTTGACATCTGCAGTCAAATGACAAAATATCTATAAATAATAATAATAATACCAATACCAAATTAATTCAAGCTCCAAAAACTTTCAAATAAATACATAAAAAATTACACTTGTCAAAAAATACTTTAAAAAATGCAAATCAATAAAGTACAGAAAAGTTAGATTAATCAGAGGAAATCAACAACATCTTCTCCATGACCCTGCTATAGGTTCTGCTATCGTCAGCTTCAACAGTGTACCAACCATTGGTATACCTAGGCTTTGTTGTAAAGATGAAAGGGGTGCGCTTATACTGCTGAACCATTCTGCCTTGGTCCTTTATGCGACGTTCAACCTTCACTATACTACCTACTGTTCACTTGTCTTTCCCTTGGGTCTGTTGGACTGTCACTCTATGTAATGTGTCTACATGTGCATTGCTCGTGCTAACGTCAGTTATAGGCACTTCTTCTGACCGGATAGAAGTCATCTGTGCCACAGCAGGTTGGTTTGTGTGGGCCAATGACTCTGGTGCAGTGTTGGATCCTCTAAGACCTTGAGGCATCTCAACCGAAGAATCTGTTGGCTTGGGTGCATGCTGCTGTTGTTCTGGATTTGCCTGTGGCGGTTCCACTGAGGCAATCTGAATGCGATTCAATGCAGTAATAACATTAGGGCAAGCCCGTGTAAAGTGGTCCTGGCCACTACAGCTGCTACACTAGATTCTCGACAGTGAGGGCGGCCCTTAGGCTTATTTTGCTGCAAATGTTTGCCTTGACATTTGGTTTTCACCCGGCAATTTCTTGCCAGATGACCAGGTCTGCCACATGTGTAGCATTTCCTATTTTTCAACACTTTCCTCTTATGGCCAAGGGTGCGCTTTGTTTGCGCACGCCGTTGTGAGGCCATCTGTCTTATATTGTCCCTATTATGACCAGGTTGATGGTGGTTGCAGTGAGGACAGCTGGAGTTTTGTGGCTCTGAAAGATGTAAGCGCAACATCTGGGCTGCCAGCTCCTACACTTGCTTAGAGAGTGCAGCCAGTTGGTCTCCAATTTTTATTTCGCTGCATGTAACATTTGCTTGCAGTGTGACACAATCGTCTTGTGCCCATCTAATGGCCATGTCTCTTATTGCTAGGAACACTGTTTCTGGTCTATCATGCAGCCTCAATAGCAGATCTATCCTTAGAGCTTTGTCACTGAGGTTCTCCACAAATTGGTCCCTTAAGATAGTCTCGCTGTAAGGAGTTACAGATAGGGCTCTCTGCCTGTCAGTGAGTGCTTCAAATGCTTGAAGGAGACGGTATGATTAGGTGCGGACAGACTCACCTTGGTGCTGGCTAATTTTGAACGGCTGTCCAATGAGGCAGTTGATGCTCCGTCTCTCTCCATAAGTGAGCATAACTTGTACCAGGGCATCTGGACATCCCTCGTTGTCTGGGAGTGACATCTACGTTCGGCCTTCAATGCCTCACCTAAATGTGCAAAAAAGGGAATCACACTTTTCCTCTGGATGTAACATGTGTTGAGACTTCCATGCTCTCTCCACATTTTGAAGGAACTCTTCAACCTCCCATAGCCATGGAAACGCCGGATACTCAGCTCTGTTCTAGGCACCAAGATCACTTTCTGAGACGCCTGCATTCTTCCTGCTGCTGCCTCGCTGTCCATAGTACCCTCTAACTACTAGAAAAATAAACCCTACTAACCTCCAATAAAAAAATACCAAGAACCAACTAAACGTTCGCTATCTCTAACTCCTACAGTGCCTCAACTTAACTTACACGAGCCTAATCTATCCCAATAAAATATATATATATATATATATATATATATATATATATGTGTCTGGCCACTCAAGCACAGATCCCACTTCTGACACAAGCTTTCTGTTAGCAGGTGGGGGCTCTAGGTCAGGTCTAGGCCTCTTGTTAACCAGAAGTTACAATGTAGCAAGATGGTAACGCTACTGGGTGGGTCGTATCTGTGCACCTCAGTCAGTGACCAAGGGGCTAGAGTCGCCTAAGCAACCAAACAACAAAACTAAACTAAACTATTTAGTCTAGCTAACTAGAATAATAATAAAAAAAAATACTAAATACTTTATTTTCACATAGCAAAAAATAAATCAATAATAAAATTTAACAATATATGTACACTAACTAATCAACCCAACAACTAACCAAACCCCTATCAAACTCTGTCACCGTAACACTAACAAACTAACCGAACTAACCGAACCAACTATTGAACTAAATTTAATACACTAATCGTACATCTAGATCGTAACATCCCAACAATAAACTAGTCTAGATCTACAATATCCTACTTTGAAACCGTATCACTAAAACTAAAACACGTTTTACTACAGAACTAAGAACAGACTAAGGCAGCAATATTAAACACTACAGTTACAGCAACAGTAATAATAATCTGCAACATACAAATACAAAATTATAAATACAAAACAATAAGATCACGGTGTCACTACTAGATCTAGTATATAAACTCATGGGCGTAGCCAGGGGGGGGGGAAGACGGACTTTAGTGACTGATTATTTGCTTTGATTTTCTTTATTTTAGGTGAGATTTTCATACTAAACCATCACTTGTCCCAGCGCAGCCAAGGGGATTTTGAGTTTAAAACCCCTACCATGGGGTTTTGAGTTTGAAACCCCCTGCCACTTGCCCCAGCGCAGCCAAGGGCTTTTTGAGTTTAAAACCCCTACCATGGGGTTTTGAGTTTGAAACCCCCTGCCACGGGGGGGGGGGGGGGGGAGGGGGGGGGAAGACGGACTTTAGTGACTGATTTTTGCTTTGATTTTGTTAATTTTAGGTGAGATTTTAATACTAAACCATCACTTGCCCCAGCACAGCTAAAGGGGTTTTGAGTTTAAAAAACCCTACCAGGGGATTTTGGAGTTTAAAACCCCTAACAGGGGGTTTTGAGTTTAAAACCCCTAACAGGGGGTTTTGAGTTTAAAACCCCCTACCAGGGGTTTTGTGTTTGAAACCCCCCTACCAGGGATTTTTGCAGTTAAATCTCCCTCTTCTATAAAACAAAACACACAAAAAATGCAAACGATAATCCCCAAATTCCAAGTGCACAGTTAAGGAAGATTTTGATTTTAAAACCCCTCCAAAATTTACGATAGACCCCCTCTTCAAAAAAAAAGCAAATTATGCACTCAAAATGTTATGAGCGTAGCTAAATGGGTTTTGACTCAGTTTTAAGTTTAAACTCCCGTCCAGTGGCGTTTGAAGCTAAAAAATATATCTTCAATAAAAAAAAAAAAAGCAAATTACACACTCTAAAATCTAAGAGCGTAACCATATGGGTTTTGAGTTTACCCCCCCCCCTCCGCCAGCGGGGTTTGAAGCTAAAAAATACATCTTCAATGTAAAAGTAAAAAAAAAAAAACCGCAAATTACGCACTCAAAATGCTATGAGCGTTGCCAAAAGGGGTTTTGAGTTTATATCCCCCTTCACAGGGGTTTAATGCTAAAAAATACCTCTTCAATATAAAAAAAAGCAAATTACACACTAAAATTATTTGAGCGTAGCCAAGCCAATTGGGGGTTTTGATTTTAAACTCCTTTCCTCCAGATGTTTTTGAGTTTAAAATCCACCTTCAGAGCGTTTTGAGGTGGAAAACCTCTATCTTCAATATTACTCCAAAGCAAACTACAGTTACCAAATTCTATGATCGTAGCTAAATGGGGTTTTGAATTTAAAAAACAACAACAAAGTCCTGAGATTTTTAGTTTAAAACCTCCCAACAGAATATTTTGACGATAAAACTTCACTTTTCGATATAAAATCTAAAGCAAACTACAGTCATCTAATTCCAAGAGCGTTTCCAAGAGAGGTTACACATTTCTACCAGTGGCTGGGCTCCATTAATAAAGTGCAGTGAATAGTCATTTGCCGAAATTGAAAAACACTAAATGTGGCTCAACAAAGATGGCTAAGACAGATTTTAGGAGTCAGTTATTTAGATCGGGTCTAAATCAAGGAAATCTTATGCCGAACTGGGAGTCGACCCCTTAGTAAAATTGTGACAGAGCGTCGCATGAGGTTTGAGGGACATGTTCTCCGACAAAATAAATTACGCATAATAAGTGTTGCGATGACATCCTAGTACAACTTGGCGCCACACATTCATGGAGGTCCTCGGAGCAGGTGGGAAGAGGCTTCAGAAATTACCAGTGACAGATTTTTGTGGCAACAGCTTGAAGGCAAATGCGCCGAACGGCGCGGCAGGGGCTTAGTAAAAAAATAGCACATAAATGTTTGAAATAAGACTTTTTAATAGCATGAAAATGCACTGTAGATACCTCACAATATGCATTTTCTTGGCATTCTATGCCAGAAATAGTGCAAAAAAATCCTGGCTACGCCCATGATATAAGCATCCATCAGGGCAGTCCTTAGTAAGGTGCTGCCATCTTTAATACATAGCGTTGAAAAAAACAAACTGCCAACTGATTTGACAATATTCCTAATAGAAAATTAAAAACTAGATTAAAATATAAAGAATATTTACACATAGTAAAAAAAAAACATAAAAAAATTCTATAACTTACAGGCAGTCCCAGGTACAGAAACAAAAAACACCAGATCACAAAGATTATCGCCTGTCACACAGACAGAAGTAGGGGCCTACTGTACTGACCACTGGTCAAATGTTTAGGAGGCAGCATGGACTCTACTTTATTATATTACTCCGCCCTAACCCATTTAACAATAAGCGGAAGTAAAATTATACAATCTGGCACTAGCCTATATAAATAAAAATAAATCTAGCATATACAAGTACTAAATATCCAAAATACTTATAAATAGCTCTGGGAGCGCAAGCTCACAATGGATTTAGCGTTATATATATATATATATATATATATATATATATATATATATATATATATATATATATATATATATATATATATATATATATATATATATATATATATATATATATATACATACATACACACACACATATATATATATATATATATATATATATATATATATATATATATATATATATATATAGGGGCCTATATATATAATAGGAACCAGGCATAAATAAATTCTATAAATAGAATACTATATTTTTATTACTTTTGTATATCGATTGCCTCGATGCCACATTTTAGTTAGCTCTAAAGAACATAATAAAGATAAAGGTTTGCATGATATCTTAAAAGAATTGTGTCCTTTTTTGATTGTCCGAGAATGTATATCTCTAAATAAGCCAAGTAGCATTAAATCATAATATCTTTCTCATTTTCAGTATGATAGTCACCCTTCTGCGCTTTGGCAATGCCTTCGCTCTGAATATTTGTTCCAAAGACCAATCGCAAATGGAACATGGACATGAAAATGTTCCTGAATTTGCTACTCATGTACAGAAAGATGAAAAAGTTCACCAGAGAGTTCAGACCGTCCATGGGGTAAAAGCTGGAGAAAAGCGTGACAAAGAGATTCTTGTACAGACCGGTCATTTTGAACTCTTTGATGAAGATCATCATGAAAGTAATAACCACGCCAGGGATGGAGAAAACGATAAAAGAAAAAGAGATGAAGATGACCATTTTAACCAGCTTCTTGTCCCTGCCCGTCAAAGAGGAACTGCTGTTTGAAACCTGCTTCCTCCATTGAACTGTTCTTGTAAATGACCGGATGAGGGCGAAAGTGCATGCCGTAACGACGCCAAAAGCTAAGAGCTGGAAGACGACCATGGCCATCAAAGTGAAGCCTTCCAGGCTCGCGGCCATTGGGGGGTGAATCAGGCCCAAAGTGGTTTTGTTGACCCTGGCGTTGTAGGCTGGGCCCAGCCTGCTGGCAAGAAATGCAGGGACGACTGTCGCCATGACAACGCAGAACACGGTGAAGGAGGTTACGATGGACACCTTTGGGGTGATGATGGTTCTGACCTTCAGCGGCAAGGACACGCACATAAACCTCTCCACAGTGATTACTGCCGTCATCATGCTGGCCACACGGCTGCACCCGGCGTAGGGCCACCCGAACGAGATGTATCCGACCGAGTCTACCACCTCGAAGTAGGTCACGGCTTGTATGACACCAGGGTTGTAGACAACGCTGAACCCCAACAGCATCAGGACCACGCCTGTGTCGGCCACGGACAAGCTAAAGAAAGAAATGTTGGTGGTGTCCTTGAAGCCGATCTTGAAGAAGATGATGACCTTGATGACGTTGACCACCACCCCGAGAAAGCCCACCGCCCCGGAGAAGAAGAAGTAGTTGACCGTGGTGATGGTATACAGCATGGGGCTACTGATGCAGCTGGCCATGCAGTCAAATGGAACCACACTTGAAGAAGTTAAATTTAACATAGCTATCTACTAAGCATTAAAGGCTTCGAAATTCCCTTTTCTTTCGTTAATTAAATAGTAATCCAAATAATGTTTAATTAGTTCTAAGATTCTTTCTTTTAAAGCTAAATCCTTTTATTTTCACACAGAATCAAACTCAGAGCTTCTTTTGCACTATACAGCTTCAACATCTGAGCTCTTATAATAATCTTAGCTCTGAGCTAAACGACCACATTTATACCCAAACTTGTTTCTTTTTTGAATTTTTTTTTTAAACGCCCCCGACCCCAAATCAAATTTAGAAAGACTTAGGACTAAAACATGTGCAAGATTTAAAAAAAAAAGAAATGATACGTGAAATAGTCAATGGGGGGATAGTGTTGTTAAGATTTATTTCGTGTAATGAGCGCATGATAGTTCATGTTTTTAATCACTCCTTGCCGCAATGATCCCTCCGAGGTCTACAACGATTAGTGCCTTCACATAATTGCAAGGGAAGATGGGTCAATTGGTAAATGATAAAATTGACTTTTGATTTCAATTCATTGATCAATGTCGTACTTCTGCTGGCGCGATCCCGAGTCACGTGATAATAAATGCAAGACCTTGTTAAAACGAACCTATTAGTTGAAAGCTACAAACGTGTACGAATAGCGTAATTGGCGTATCGCGAACGTTTCGAGTTCTTAATTGGAATTTTTTTTTACTAACAAAGCGATAGATAGTAAGATAGCAAAGTGATTGCCTACTAATATCTAAATGTATGCCTTTAAGCAAAACTTTACCATATCATTAATCGCTTGTTCAAGTGTCATGCACGCATGTCATGGTTTGCCTACAAACAAATTGATTGGCGATACCTTGATTCTTACAAATAATAATAATAAAGCTTTTCTAAAGGTCCGAAGATTAATACATAACAAATACCATGATCTAAAACTTAGCTTTGGGTATGGATATCGTAGGCTTACTAGTGAGAGGTCACGATCCGGTCAATACCAACAGTAACGGCACACATAGTTACTGAAGCGGTAAAAAAAGAGACTTTTTTTAAAAAATGAAAGATATTTTACGTTTCAACATAAGCTTAACATTGGACTTTTTTTTTCATAATCTTTCTTTTATGTATGTGTGTGTATATGTTTGAATAGTCGTAGGATAAATCAAATCTTCTCCCCCCCCCCTCTCTGTTATTGCTGCCTGGGAGTGTAGTATGTACTTTGTATGACTAAATCCAGCCTGCTGACATACCCTGACGTCGTGCAGAAGATTTGCGCTAAGACCAGGCTATAAGATGGTGCACTGCACCTACCTACACAAACTAAAATTTATACAGACTTGTAGAAATATGCTATACGTATAGTACGCAATAGAAATAAAAATATATCTATAATGTGTAAGTAACTTCTATGCGTCGTTCTCCTTTGCAGCGAAATGTTCAAAACGTTTATCTACTCAAAAGTTCATAAGTAAATGTAATGTTTCATTCTTCTTCCAAAACAAGCGAAATGTTTATAAAACCTGCTCATATACCGATTTGAAATTGTCAGGTAGACCTGTGCTACTGCTCTTTGAACTCTAGGTCAGCAAAAGCGAATAAGAGCCTCCCTTTGACCGAACTGCATGACAAGTGTAGGCTATGCGTAGACTGAACGTATACTGCTTTTTCTGGCCGGGGGGGGGGGGGGGGGGTCAGACGCGCGGTTAAATTCGTGTTTTTTTTTTTGACTTAAACTTCCAATGATACGGTCACTCCGAGCTCGCGGACTAGAGAGGCGCGTACACCGGGACCCCCGCCATTTTCCTTGACTCTACCAGGCTGACGGTGCGGGACACTCCATTTATGTAAAGGCGCCTGGGTGTTGACATACATAAAGTTCCCCTTTCAGACCTTTGAGATCTAAAGGGCAGATGATGTAAAGGCCATCTGTTTCTGTAGCCCACAGTTGACGAGGGTGTCATATGGTAATGTATGATGACCAACCGCATTTACTTTCCCCAACTAATGAGAGGGGCCCCCAAATTAGTGTTTTTTACATTAAAAATTAATGTTAGGTGCCCATTAGAGCTGGGTGGACTCAGAGGCGCCCAAAGATCCCTAAATTAAAATCCCAGTCTTCAGCAGTATTTGAACCCGGGACCTCAGTTCTGAAGCCAAGCGCTTTACCGCTCAGCCACCGCGTCCCCTAAATAGATTCGGCCTAGATCAATATCAATATTATTATTATTTATTGTTCGTTTTTAGTGATGAAATTGTGTTATTTCCTAGAAACTCTGTAAATATCTGTGGCATTTTACGTCTCGAGAGACGATCTTTTCCCTTTACTACTTCTTATGTGGCTAAAGTGGCCAATCCTTGATACACAGCTGCGGTTGCAGATTGGGCATATGAAATCACCAGGCCCTGTTGCATTTTCAGCCTTCTTTCTGCTTCTGTTGTGCAATCCGAGACCCTTATCTTATGCTCTCTCTCCATGTGGATCTATCCAGTGCTACTTTTTCCCAGCTGCTAGTGTCGATTTTAAATTGCTTCATGTCACGTTTGCATACATCTGTATACCGTAAAAGTGGGCGACCAGCGGCTCTCCTGCCTTCAATAAGATCGCCATACAGGATGTCTTGTGGAAGTCGACCTACTGGCATTCTGTGAACGTGGCCAAGCCAGACAAGGCGTCTGCTGCTGATAACAGAGAGGATGTCCTGCACCCTGCTCTTCGTAGCTCTTCCTCATTGGTTATCTTCTCTTGCCATCTTATTTTAAAGATCCGCCTTATGCATTGGAGGTGGAAGATATTCAGTTTTTTTCCTACCGTGAGTAGGTTGACCATGTTTCACTTCCGTATAGCAAAGTGCTCATCACACAGGTCCGGTAGACTAAGGCTTTAGTATTGTTAGTCAGCAATATGTTGTCCCACACTCTTTTCTGCAACCGTGACATGGTGCCCGTTGCTTTGGCTATTCTATTGTTGATGTCTTTATCCAGTAGAGCATCGTTGGATATGATGGAGCCAAGATAGCAAAAGTAATTAACATTTTCAAGTTGTTGGCCATTAATGTTTACTTGAAGTGAGGTATTTGTGTTTTGGACAAGTAGGCCTATCTTGGTCTTGCTTTGACTAATATTTAAGCCGAACTTCTGGCAAGCGGCTGATATTTTGTCAACCAGGGTCTGAAGCTGGATATCAGAGCTGCATCATCAGCATACAGGAGTTCTCTGATAAGTATCCTCCTAACCTTGGTTTTTGCCCGCAGCCTTGATACATTGAATATTTTTCCAGAGGATCTTGTATGGAGAAACACACCTTCGTTGATGTCGTTGTATGCATAATGTAGTAGACAAGAGATGAATATGCCAAACAGAGTAGGTGCGAGCACACATCCCTGCTTGACACCACATCTAACCTCAAAAGGTGCTGATTGGGCTCCATTGAATTTGACAGTATAAATATATTTCACAGCTTTTACTCGTCGATAACTCTCCTATACTCTCCTATTGCATCCATGTAAAGTCTGTAAAGTTTTTGTCAAAAGCATTGAAGAGCTACGTGGCTTCTAGCTTCTGAAACTGTTCGGGTTCAATGCTTTCTTCCAGTTATTGATCAGTTGATCAGTTCTCTGGATCATCGATTTAAAGCATGCGATAATATCTGCTGACATTTTCTCTTCGCTACGACCTGACGTAGTTCTGATGGAGCGGGTGGCCGTTGTCTTAAAGTTCTTTTAAATATGGTGATGTTGTGAGAGTAATTTTTGATGCCCTTTTTATGATGTTTTCTAGACGGCGCAACAGTTTAGATAAAGCGTTGCCTTGTTAACAAGTTGTTCCGTATGTTAGCAGACTTTGCTACCTACTTAGTTGTTATTGCTAAAAGTGGACATGACTATAAGCACTCCACTACCTACCTATCAAATGCTTCCCAATGGCATGCGTATTAAACAGCCTCTGACAACCAGTCCAACTCCTGGCCTTCATATGTGGTTCAGAATTGAGTCCGGCGGAACTGTTTTCACTAAGAGAAGGGGTGACGGCGAGTAAATGGCTCGTAAGCCAGTAAGCTTCGGGCAGGAGGGACTCGTTAGCCTAAGAGAAGGAAAACTCTGAATTCCAACATCTGCTGCTTTTAAGCTATACCTAATCATGGGAAAGGCTTCGGGAATCAACCCTAAGGAAAAATTAGGAGTTGGCGACCCTTAGTCAGAGTCTACGACCCCGCTGACACCAAACTGTATCGGTACTTGCCTTTCCTTTGGATACATCAGCTGCGTGGAGAGGGGGAACTGATGTGTGGGTGACATGGTTCCGACCACAGCAAATGCCCAGGCATTTGTCTCATTTGTTTTTTTAAGATCATTTTCGAGTTAAGATGTTTTTTTAAGATCATTTTCCAGTTAAATAAAGATGTCTTGTCGCGGATGCAAAAGTCGTCAACATATTCTCGCACAACAGGTGGGATAAATTAGCCTTATTGACATAATAAAGTCTTAAGCTGAGTAGAATCCCATTAGCGGAATCGAATTGAAACCTTTAAAAAAACCAATAAAACTCAAAACCTTTTTTAGGTCCATTTTGTTGCAGACATCTATCGTGAAAACAGTCTGTATCCTAAAAGGTCCACCACAGTAGACGAAACTTCGTCTCTTGAGTTATATATATATATTAGTAAACATTACTATTTCTGCTTCATTTATATTCAAATTTGTATTTTATGACTACAATTTAGAACTAAAATTAATGGAATGCCTTGGCGTCTTTATTAGCACGCTTCGTCAGGTCGCGCGCCACACAGTTTGAGAAACGCTGTTCTAATGTCATAAAACAATATAATACATCTACCAGGACACGACGTTGATTTGCTGACCACACTTGTTGAGGAAATGGTCATTGTGACCCAAATCAATAATTGATATGAATGATCGAGACTCACTCGGTTAATCGATTGAACTATTCAACTTTCAATAGCGAACAACAAAAAAAAAAACGACAGGACGAAAGTCGATAAACTGAAAACCGCTGACAATATGAAGTTTCACTACACACAGTCTTTTCAGAGAAGGCGTGGTTCTCGGCTAGACTAGCAAACCCAAATTCCCCGAATAATTTCCCGTTACAGCTTCAACACTCTTCAACACAATCATAGTTCTTACAATACAGTGATACGTCTTACACTCTTCAACACAATCATAGTTCTTACGTATTAAAATACAGTGATACGTCTTACACTCTTCAACACAATCATAGTTCTTACGTATTAAAATACAGTGATACGTCTTACACTCTTCAACACAATCATAGTTCTTACGCATTAAAATACAGTGATACGTCTTACACTCTTCAACACAATCATAGTTCTTACGCATTAAAATACAGTGATACGTCTTACACTCTTCAACACAGCCATAGCTATACAGTCTACACCATGGGCATGGATTTTTGCTTTCATTTTGTTTATTTTAGGTGAGATTTTAATACTAAATCATCACTTACCACAGCACAGCCGAGGCAGTTTTGAGTTAAAAACCCTCTACCAGGGGGTTTTGAGTTTAAATCCCCCTACCAGGGGATTTGAGATTTAAAAAAACCCTATCAGGGGGTTTTGAGATACAAATCCCTCTACCAGGGGGCTTTGAGTTTAAAACCCCCTACAAGGGGGTTTTAAATTTTAAACCCCCTACCAGAGGTTTTTGCAGTTAAATCCCCCTCTTCTATAAAACAAAACAAAAAAAAAGGAAACGACAATCCCCAAATTCCAACAGCACAGTTGAGGAAGATTTTGATTTTAAAACCCCCTCCAAAATTTACGATAAACCCCATCTTCAAAATAAAAAAAAGCAAATTACACACTCAAAATTCCATGAGCGTAGCCAAAGGGGTTTTGAGTTTCAACCCCCTTCCCCTCCAGTTGGGGTTTGAAGCTAAAAAGTACCTCTTCAATATAAAAAAAAAGCAAATTACACACTATAAAATCTATGAGCGTAGCCAAAGGGGTTTTGAGTGTAAATCCCCCTCCTCCAGATGGCTTTTTCTTTAAAGTTTAAAACCCCTCCAGATGGTTTTGAGTTTAAAATTCCCCTACAGCGCGTTCAGAGTTGAAAACCTCTCTCTTCAATATTATTTTAAAGCAAACTATAGTCACCAAATTCTATGATCGTAGCTAAATGGGGTTTTGAATTAAAAACAAAACAAAAAAAAACTCCAGAGATTTCTTAGTTTAAAACCCCTCAACAGATGATTTGACGAAAAAACTTTCCTTTTCGATATAAAATCTAAAGCGAAATACAGGCATGTAATTCCAAGAGCGTAGTCAAGAAAGGTTACAAATTTCTACCAGTGGCTTGGGCTCATTAATAAAGTGTGAATAGTCTTCTGCCGAAATTGAAAATCATTAAATGTATCTCAACAAAGATGGTTAAGACAGATTTTAGGAGTCAGTCATAGAGATCGGGTCTAAATCAAAGAAATCATATGCCGAACTGGGAGTCAAATCCTTAGTAAGGTTGTGACAGAGCGTCGCATGAGGTTTTGCGGGACATGTTCTCACACAAAATGAATTACGCAAAATAAGAGTTGCGGAAACAGCTTGCCGGAAAATGCGCCGAACGGCGCGAGAGGGTCTAAGTCAGTAAGAATAGTACATTAGGTTTTTGAAATAAAACTATTTAATAGCAAGATAATGCACTGTAGATACCTCAGAATATGCATTTTGTTGGCTTTCAATACCAGAAATAGTGCCCAGCTCTCGAACTCCCCCAGACCCTCTTGCTAGCAAGGTCGGGGAGTCTACAATGAACAATAAACGTCTTCCGAAAGGGTCAGATGTAATAAAGATTAATTATGTACACACACACACACACACACATATATATATAAATTTTCCGCGTGGGGGATTCCCCCCCCCCCAAAACCCTCCCCGAAAAAAAATCCTGGCTACGTCCATGGTCTACACTCTTCAACACAATTATAGCTCTACAGTCTACACTCTTCAACACAGCCATAGCTCTACAGTCTACACTCTTCAACACAGCCATAGCTCTACAGTCTACACTCTTCAACACAATTATAGCTCTACAGTCTACACTCTTCAACACAGCCATAGCTCTACAGTCTACACTCTTCAACACAGCCATAGCTCTACAGTCTACACTCTTCAACACAGCCATAGCTCTACAGTCTACACTCTTCAACACAGCCATAGCTCTACAGTCTACACTCTTCAACACAGCCATAGCTCTACAGTCTACACTCTTCAACACAATTATAGCTCTACAGTCTACACTCTTCAACACAGCCATAGCTCTACAGTCTACACTCTTCAACACAGCCATAGCTCTACAGTCTACACTCCTCAACACAGCCATAGCTCTACAGTCTACACTCTTCAACACAGCCATAGCTCTACAGTCTACACTCTTCAACACAATTATAGCTCTACAGTCTACACTCCTCAACACAGCCATAGCTCTACAGTCTACACTCTTCAACACAATCATAGCTCTACAATCTACACTCTTCAACACAGCCATAGATCTACAGTCTACACTATTCAACACAGCCATAGCTCTACAGTCTAAGCTCTTAAACATAGCCATAGCTCTACAGTCTACACTCTTCAACACAATCATAGCTCTACAGTCTACACTCTTAAACACAGCCATAGCTCTACAGTCTACACTCTTCAACACAGCCATAGCTCTACAGTCTAAGCTCTTCAACACAGCCATAGCTCTATAGTCTAAGCTCTTCAACACAGCCATAGCTCTACAGTTTACACTATTCAACACAGCCATAGCTCTTCAGTCTATTTTTTCACTAGAAAGTCGGATCTACCAAAGTCAATGAACCACTGTAACTCCTACCGTACTATTGGTTCTTATACCAAAGACTAAAGACAGCATTTTCTTTTCCTAGTAAGTTGTTTGGCACGAGAGCTACTGGAGGCCAATTAGCCAAACGAAATCGGCTGCGACTGGAAACATCTTGATAATACAATTTAGTAGCACGAGGTTTCTGTAAATCACGTTAAAATGTTTGTAAAATGTGTTAAATGTTTTGGATGTTCCTTCAACGTTGAAGATAATCTACTTCCTAGTGCAAACCTCCCGCAGGACGACGGGGGATGGCAGCGAGAAGGTTATGAACGCGGGATCATCGAGACGACCGAACAACAGTCCAGCGCGCATATACCGCGCTGCCAGGCAGCCATCCATAGCTATATAAGCATGTATCAGCGTTGTTAGATGAAGCTTTGAGAATGTCGAGTGGTTGCGCAATGGTTCACCTGATGCTAGAACAAATTAGAAAAGAAAAACTGCATTCTTAGATAGAATTATGGCGATTTTCGGTATCTTGTGCGCGCTGAAACACACACACACACAAGCGCATTTTGTGGGAAAACAGAGAAACTTTATGTGCCAAACAACGATCCGTTATTTGGCTTGGTTGAGATGCTTGACAAAATTCAACCCAACCATATAAGAACCTCGTCAACGAATTAAGAACACTGAGGCTTATGACCGGAACCTCGGATATACGATTCAAAATGAACTTATTGCATATTTTCCCGTCATCCTTGACTGCACGCTTGATGTTAACCGTAAAGAGCAGATGTTTTTTACATAGCGTTTTCTTGACGTTTTAGATCCAGATTCATGCAGCCGTTGGGCCTTCGAATGAGTGAATCCATCCAAAATTTAACCCCACCCATTGACCGAATTTCTAAAATAGAAATCCCACAGAACCCTCCTTGGTTGATGAACAAACCCAAATTAAATTTATCCCTCCTTAATTTCAAAAAAGAAAATACAGACCCAAGCATACTTCAAGTCCACTTTAGGGAACTGCAGGAGAGCTACGGAGATTGTGTCACCATTTACACTGACGGATCCAAAATGGGTGGAAAGTAGCAGGGTGTGCCTGCTCCTTTCGGAACTTCTTCTTCTAGCCAGCTTTATTGCTGCTGAGCTGTCAGCTCTTTTGAAAACTGTGCCAAGGAAAATAGTGTGCTGTTTTTTCAGTTGTTCAGCACTGCCGTACAGCAGCGGTTCTCAACCTTTTTAGCTCGGCGACCCCTTTTTACCATTCCCCACTCTGCGGCGAGCCCCACCCCCTCTTTACCAACATCGTTCATAAGAATAAGTAACTGTTATAAAATGGTAATAAGCTAAGTATATGATATGTGTTGCCAAAACTTAATGTTTAATCACGAAACAGTTTGAAATGATCGATAGTCTTCAAATAGATATTTCTCCTTATCATTCCATTACAAATAAATGAACTTTGACCATTCAGACGTGCATCTATTTACTTTTCTAGTTCTTATTCACCATATTCATGGTGCAGACTTAGAGGAAAAATTTGAATAGCATGACGGAGCAGAGGCAGTGATCGGAACAACGTTAAGCTACATTGATACAGTAGTGTTGCGACTGTCTGAGCTTGTTTCTGTTTTACTAGACTAGCGATTCTCAAAACAGTCTCAGCAAGATCACAACTACTGTCATCTTCTGCATCAAGTCTAGTTCTTTATTTAGAATTCATGGCGTAAAAGCTGGAAAACCAAAAGTTTTGGGAAAAATAATTACTCGAAATGGAGAAAGAATCGCGATACAGACACAAATCGAAATATGACTGCAAACACTTAATCAAGATTTTTAAAAAGCCATTTTTTTACTGCATTAATGAGTTAATACTTTTTGATACTTTGACTGTGAATGAACTTCTGGCAAGTGCAAACAGTATGTCTGGTAGATTTGGAAGGTAGGATGAAATTTCGTGCGCACGGATGCGCAAATGTTCTTTCACAGAAACTATCAATTTTATCTGTTTGTCAGGTTCATAGTGATCGAATCAGATTGGCAACATGTAAATATTGTTATTGTTTTCTTCTATTTTCGTTTGTCAATTTGAACTTTCATTTGAAATGATCAGATTATTTCAGACAAATCAAGCAATGTTACATTTGATTCATGCAGTTACGCTTTTAATGACTTGTAATTCTTGTGGCAGTGTCAATATTAATATTCATTAATGAATCACACCTATACCTATCGATCTTTACCTTAAAGTAGCCTACTGGATATCCTGTCGACAAAGCTCGGATGTTAAGAATGAAAATGATGTTGCATTTATTTCGGCGACATAGATTCGACTTATGGAGCTTCGTTACAAATAACGAATTGGGATTGTTCAAGTTCTGCTTCAAGTCCAACCCTAACCACATTATATGTTCTTTTCTCAACTTTCTTTTGTGCAAGAACTTTTGTCATGGCTTGCTCCATAATGAAAATATTACCTTCAATAGCATGTACTATTAAGCGATGGCGTACTATTAATTAAACAAAATTCATGTTTAATTTCGTCACGACGTCACCATTGAAATAATATCTATGAGTCCACTAAAATGTAAGGTTGCAGTATGCATTAGTTTACATGAATTTAATACTGTTCAAAATACTTATGCTGAAACTATTAAAATGTATATGTATAAGATCATTCTGTTTGAGTTGAATAAAACATTTATTCTAGAATGACAATAACAATGAAATAGTAACTTCAAATGGAAAAAAAGTGTGTAAAATATCCAGTTTTAAACATTAGAATAGACAAAAACAATCCATAGGTCGCGACCGACAGGTTGAGAACCCCTGCCGTATAGGGTATTGGTTATGTTGGTTTGGAGTGGTAGTAGGTTCTGCCTAGGGTGGATTAGGATGGGGCATTCAAAAAGGATATGGTTTACGGTTTCATAAGGGTAGGCACAGTGTCTACAAAGGGGGAGTTGTGTGGGATTTATTTTATTGAGATGGTAATTTATCAGAGGTGTGTATTCCTGTCCTTACTTGGAAGGTTGTAGATTGTCCTTTGCGGGGGAGGAAGTTAATACTTTGTTTGTTTGTTAGGCATGTTCATTTCTTTGTACATGGCTCTGCCTGTTTCCTGTTGCCCATTGGTTGAGCCACTCCTCTTTGCGGTTGTTAATTAACATTGACCTTAGGGTGAGGTAGTTATCAGGTCTATCTGGTTGTTCCATAGATGATCCTGCCCAGGGGCGGACTGGCTATATGGGCATTTGGGCAAATGCCCAGTGGGCCGGTACCAAAATGGGCCGGTAGAGTCACCTAACGTGCCTTATGAATGAAACTATAGAAAGTGTTAAATGAAATTGTTAATTGTTTTATACTATACTCTTGAAAAATGGACCCTCTGAGCTTCGTGTTTAAAAAAAACTTTTACAGACTCTATAGTGTGATTAATACTAATTTAATCTAACACATTTTCCTGAAATAATGTAATAGCCTATATCCGTTGGCAGGGCAACTATAGGCTAAATCCTTTTAGAGTCTACACACTTGGCGATTAAAAAGCAACATAAGGCCTATATATTTCTTACTTATGAAGATTCATTGTATGCATGCGTTCAGTTATCGATACATTATTAGGTAGACCTAGAATTGGATGCTCCTCGTATAATATAAGCCTACAATTTGTGGGCCGGATTGTATAGAAATGCCCGGGCCGATCTTAACACCCAGCCCTTCCCTGATCCTGCCTTTGAAAGCTTATTTGCCCCTTCATTTTCCATGACGCCAATGTGTCCAGGGATCCACTATAATGTGATGTTGATGTTTAATTTTGTCATCATCTGGTGTATTATGACTATTAGTGTTGTCAACTCTCTTGGGCTTTTTGAGGTGCAGCTGTTAAGTGCTTGAAGAGTGGATTGGGAGTCTGTAAAGACAACAATATCTGATGATGATTGCCATGGGCGTAGCCAGGATTTTTTTTCGGGGGGGGGGGGGGGGGTTGGGGGTGGTGCATTTTCCTGCTATTAAAAAGTTTTATTTCAAAAACCTAGTGTGCTATTCTTACTGACTTAGACCCTCCCGCGCCGTTTGGCGCATTTGACGTCAAGCTGTTTTCATAAAATTGTAGATTTCCTGCTATTACTAGCAATGGGGTCTGGGGAGCGCTAAGAGCTCCCCCAGCGCGGGGCGAAGCCCCGCCGCCAAGCACTATTTCTGGTATTGAAAGCCAACAAAAAGGCATATTCTGAGGTATCTACAGTGCATTTTCCTGCTATTAAAAAGTTTTATTTCAAAAACCTAATGTGCTATTCTTACTGACTTAGACCTTTCCGCGCCGTTCGGAGCATTTGACGTCAAGCTGTTTCCATAAAAATCTGTCACTGGTAATGTCTGAAGCCTCTTCCCACCTGCCATGAGGACCTCAATGACTGAGTGGCGTCAAGTTGTACTAGGATAACATCACTGGCGGATCCAGGGGCAATCATCATCAGATATTGTTGTCTTTACAGACTCCCAATCCACTCTTCAAGCACTGGGGGGGGGCGCACGAATTTTAGTATAGAATTTCCACAATTTGTATACGAATTTATTACTTATGTTAATAATATATACCAATTATTTATATTTCAACCTATTTTTAGATTATTTCGCCCCCCCCCTTCTCGTATTTTGGCCGCATTGGCAGGGTCGGGAGGGGGCGATGGCATCAATCCGCCCCCCCCCCACCATAAACTTTCGAGTGGGGGGGGCGGTCCTATTTACCTGTAGAAATCACAGCTTGCTAACAGAATCAATTAAATATCTATATGATTAAAACTTGTTAGTGGTATTTTAACCGGTCTTTATATTATGTCGTTCACCTGTTGGCCGATTGGAAGGGGAGGAGCGAATACCTCTACTGCCCTTCACATCTAAACCCTTTGTGTGTGTGTGTGGGGGGAGCGGTCCTACTTTTATGGAGAAATCATAGTATGTGAACAAAATTAGTCGAATATCTATATAATATAAACAGGTGGAAGTGCGATACTTGCAATCACCTCCCCCCCCCCCCACCCCCCCCCACCCATCGGACAAACCAATACTTTTTACTTTTTGTATTATAGTAAGAAATTACAAAATAAAAAAAATCTGTCACTAATATAGTTTATATATGCTATAAAGTGAATTCTTATATCGAGTCGCCCTACCCCTATTCTTTAATGCAAAATGCAATCATTAGCAGAAATTATAAAAAGGAGCGAGGATTAATCGTTTTCATTTTACCGCCATTCCCCTTTCCAGACAGAGTTTATGTAATTTCACATGAATTTATCATAACTATTTTAAGAAAGACTTTGCTTTGGAAAAGTTATAATTCAAACGAAATTTTTCAATATAACAGTCACGGTTGAGATGAGTTCAAAAGCCAGATAATCTTTTCCTAGTCGACTTTTTCCAACCTTTACTCTATCTCATATTTTTCTAGTTAAATAAATTTAGGACTATAACTCACAATTTATGCTTGAATTTTATTGAATATTATTAATCGAATATTTTTTTTTCGGCGGCGATCCTCAAAGCCTTAATCTAAATATGTGGGGTATCTTATCTTTTCAAAGAACAAATCGGTTGTATTTGCAATGTATTAAGGGACTATAAATTCATATTAGAATATTTTTCCACATTATTCAAAAGGTCCTTTATAATAGAATGAATAATGAGCTGTAGGTCAGGAGAATGCGTTTCTTCAGTGAAGAATGTCAGAAAACGCTTTTAGCGTCGAGGCTTCGCCCCGAACCTCACTGATGAATAATAAGCTGTAGATGTCAGGAGAATGCGTTTCTACATTGAAGAATGCAAGACAACGCTTTTGGAGTCGGGTTTCGCCCCGAACCCCACTGATAAATAATGAGCTGTAGATGTCAGGAGAATGCGTTTCTGCAGTGAAAAAAGCAAGAAAACGCTTTTGGCGTCGGAGCTTCGCCCCGAACACCACTAATAAATAATGAGCTGTAGATGTCAGAAGAATGCGTTTCAGCCGTAAAAAATGCAAAAAAACGCTTTTGGAGTCGGGGCTTCGCCCCGAACCCGACTGATAAATAATGTGCTGTAGATGTCAGGAGAATGCGTTTCTGCAGTGAAAAATGCAAGAAAACGCTTTTGGGTGTCGGGGCTTCGCCCCGAACCCCACAGAGGAAGCTTACAGCGCTCTCCCAGACCCCCAAGTTTGCAAGAGAAAGGCCTCAACATGACTTTTTTGTTCTGTTTTTTTTCGCCGAACATTGAGAAACAGTCTTATCTTATTCTCATATATCGAATATATATATATGCTGTACACACGTTTATGCATAGGGTTAGGGTTTACTGGGCGTTAGGGTTAGGGTTTGGAAAAAAATCGCCCACCCCCACTCCAAAGTTCTGGATCCGCCAGTGGATAACATTGCAACTCTTCTTATGCGTAATTCATTTTGTCGGAGAACATGTCCCGCAAACCTCATGCGTCGCTCTCTAACAATCTTACTAAAGGGTCGACTCCCAGTTCGGCATAGGATTTCCTTGATTTAAACCCGATCTCTATAACTGACTCCTAAAATCTGTCTTAGCCATCTTTGTTGAGCCACATTTAGTGGCAGATGACTATTCACTGCAGTTTATTAATGGAGCCCTGCCACTGGTAAAAATGTGTAACCTCTCTTGAATACGCTCTTGAAATTAAGTGACTGTAGTTTGCTTTAGATTTTATATCGAAAAGAGAAGTTTTATCGTCAAAATCATCTGTTTGGGGTTTTCCACCTCAAAATGCTCTGTAAAGGGGATCTTAAGCTCAAAACAATCTAGAGGGGTTTTAAACTTTTAAAAAACGCCATCTGTAGAAGAGGGGTTTAAACTCAAAACCCCTGATTGGATTGGCTACACTCAAATAATTTTAGTGTGTCATTTGCTTTTTTTTAAAATATTGAAGATGTATTTTTTAGCATCAAATCCATCTGAATGGGGGTTTAAACTCAAAACCCCATTTGGCAACGCTCATAGCATTTTGAGTGCGTAATTTGCTTTTTTTCTTCAACTGATGATGTATTTTTTAGCCTCACACCCCCCTGGCGGGGGGTTTAAACTCAAAACCCCTTTCGCTACGCTTATAGATTTTAGAGTGAGTAATTTGCTTTTATTTATATTGAAGAGGTACTTTTTAGCTTCAAACTCCACTGGAGGGGAGTTTAAACTCAAAACCCCTTCGACTACACTCATAACATTTTGAGTGTATAATTTGCTTTTGTTTTTATTATTAAAGAGGTATTTTTTACCTTCAAACCCCGCTCAAGTGAGGTTTAAACTCAAAACTAAGTCAAAACCCATTTAGCTACGCTCATAACATTTTGAGTGCGTAATTAGCTTTTTTTTTATATTGAAGAGGGGGTTTATCGTAAATTTTGGAGGGGGGTTTAAAATCAAAATCTCCCTTAACTGTGCTCTTGGAATTAGGGGATTTTCGTTTGCATTTTTTTTTGTTTTGTTTTATAGAAGAGGGGGAGTTAACTGCAAAAACCCCAAGTAGGGGGTTTAAAACTCAAAATCCCTGGTAGGGGGTTTTAAACTCAAAACCCCTGGTAGGGGTTTTTAAACTCGAACCCCTCTGGTAGGGGGTTTTAAACTCAAAATCCCCTGGTAGGGGGTTTTAAACTCAAAACCCCATTGGTTGTGCTGGGGCAAGTGATGGTTTAGTATTAAAATATCACCTAAAACAAACAAAATCAAAGCAAAATATCATTCCCTAAATTCCGATCCCCATCCCAAGGGGGGGGGATTTCATTTCGTTTGGGGTTCAACCCCCCCCCCTCCCTGGCTACGCCCATGATGATTGCGTGCCTTCATATAGTTTGTTTTCAACTGTCTGCAAAGCTATGGTAATTGCCTCAATTTCGGCTTGGAAGTTTGAGCAGTAGTCGCCACAGGCTGCACTTATTTCAAAGTGTTTATTTGTGGGAAAGACCAGAAAGGCAGCAAGACCAGCATTGATGGTGGCTTTGAAGGCTGATCCGTTGGTGTTTATGGATGGCTGTTTTTTGGATAGCTTTCAATTGTTTCGAGCGTGCCTACTTTGAGCTCCAGTGCGAAAACCTGCCAAACGTTTTATCACCTACCTTTTAAGATTTTATTTCGTACTAGACCTATGAAATGTAATATGTACTTCTTTTAAACCAATCAACGTAATGTTTCACACGCATACGTCAATAAATAAAAAGCCCATACAATTTCAGAGCCTAGACATTTGTGTGTTGTTGTATTTTTCTCCACCCTTTTCACAACTGGTCCAGACAAGTGATAGGATATATATATATATATATATATATGTATATATATATATATATATATATATATATATATATATATATATATATATATATATATATATATATATAACAGTGCTTTTGTGGCGGTACCGGCACCTTTTTAGTGTGAGGAAAAATTATACTTTTATTGCGTTTTAACTACGTTTATTATTAATTTATTAGCAGTTAAAAGTTAGGCAATCCATCACTGAGTACCGGCACCTATTTTTTTTTTACACACAGAAAAACTGTATATATATACGCCAAAACGTCCCGTCGCCAAAACGGCTCGCGCCAAAACGTCCCGTCTTCCAAAACGGCGGCGCCAAAACGGCGGCGCCAAAACGTCACGTACCGCTGTAGTTTGCTTTACATTTTATATTGAAAAGGGAAGTTTTATCGTCAAATCATCTGTTGGGAAGGGGTTAAACAAAAAACCCTCTGGAGTTGGTTTTTTTTTTTACAAATTCAAAACCCCTTTAGCTACGCTCATAGAATTTGGTGACTGTGGTTTGCTTTAGAATAATATTGAAGAAAGAGGTTTTCAACCTCAAAATTCTCAGTGGGGGATTTTAAACTCAAAACCATCTGAAGGAGTTTTAAACTTTAAAAAAAGGCGCTCTTCAGGAAGAGGGTTTAAACTCGAAACCACCCTTGGCTTGGCTACGCTCATATAATTTTTAGTATGTAATTTGCTTTTTTTATATTAAAGAGGTTTTTTTTTAGCTTCAAAACCCCTTCAGCTAAGCTCATAGAATTTGCTTTTTTTAATATTGAAAAGGTATTTTTTAGCTTCAAACCCCGCTGGATGGGGGTTTAAACACAAAACCTCTCTTGGCTATGCTCATAGAATCTGGTGACTGATGTATGGATAGTCTTATATTGAGAATGGGCTTTTGTCGTAAAATTTGGAGGTGGTTTTAAAAGCTATGCTCTTAGAATTTGATAAGTGTCGTTTACATAATCTGTTTGTATATAAGACGGGGATTTAACTGCAAAATCCCCTTGGCTGCGCTGGGGCAAGTGATGGTTTAGTATTAAAATCTCTCCTAAAATAAACTAAAACAAAGCCAAAAATCAGTCATGAAATTCCTACCCCCGGGGTTAGGGGGATTTTATTCCGAGCCGGGAGCAAACCTTCCCGGCTACGCCCATGTTATAAAATATTTCTTTTATTGTTGTTATTTTTAATTTAAAAAACTTATTCGCTTTAACCATTTTTTTTAAACTCTGAGTGTAAATTTTTTTTGTTTACATAACTTTTTTTAATACTTAATTAATGATTTTTTCAATATTCGCATTTCTAAATTCAATAGATCTGATAGATACATTAACTGTGCTGTCTTTAAATCTTGACAACTATTGATTTAAAAGCTATAAATCCTTAGCATAATTAATTCGCTACGATGGAACAAAGCCCCTCACACATAATGAATCGATTACCCAGCGCTTGATAACTAACAATTGAGTTTCAGACAGACAGCAGGGACGCGACCAAATTACAACTGGAGAATGTGCGGCTTTGGACAAAATCGAATGCGGCTTTCATTCAAGCCAGTCAGTGAAGCTGGTCAGTCTGTGAAGCTGGTCAGTCAATGAAGCTGGCCAGTCAGTGAAGCTGGTCAGTCTGTGCAGACCTACTGATGAAATATTCATGGATTTATTGTTTAAAAAAAATGATTGTGTAGAGCTCACAAAAATGTCTTTCATTATTTGACTTACATGATAAAGGTAAGCCTTTAGATATATGGACTATTTGTATATTGTCTGACTAACTAAGTGTGGTGACATTTAACAAATGGGAACCTCTTTGTAATGTGCTTTGATAGATGGACTACTTAAACTACTTAAAAGATTAACGCTTTCGCATAGACAAGTTTAGTATTTTTAAAATATTGATCGAATCTATATTCACGGAGGTCCAAGTATTATTAAGAACGTTGGTTTTTTTTTTGTTACGCATAACAATTTTATTTCCGATCACATTTACTTTACTATAGTGACACGTTATACATAGGCCTTAACATTTTTAAATGTCTTGAATGTATATGTATGTATGTATGTATGTATGTATGTATGTATGTATGTATGTATGTATGTATGTATGTATGTATGTATGTATGTATGTACGTACGTATGTATGTATGTATGTATGTACGTATGTATGTATGTATGTATGTATGTATGTATGTACGTATGTATGTATGTATGTATGTATGTATGTATGTATGTATGTATGTATGTATGTATGCAAGTATATATGTGTGTATGTATGTATGTACGTATGTATGTATGTATGTATGTATGTATGTATGCAAGTATATATGTGTGTATGTATGTATGTATGTATATTATGTATGTATGTATGTATGTATGTATGTATGTATGCAAGTATATATGTGTGTATGTATGTATGTATGTATGTATGTATGTATATATGTATGTATGTATGTATGTATGTATATATGTACGTATGTATGTATGTATATTATTTACGTATGTATGTATGTATTTATATATGTGTGTATATATGTGTGTATGTATGTATGTATGTATGTATGTATGTATGTATGTATGTATGTATGTATGTATGTATGTATGTATGTATGTATGTATGTATGTATGTATGTATGTATATTATGTATGAATGTATGTATGTATGTATGTATGTATGTATGTATGTATGTATTTATGTATGTATGTATGTATGTATATTATGTATGTATGTATGTATGTATGTATGTATGTATGTATGTATGTATGTATGTATGTATGTATGTATGTATGTATGTATGTATATTATTTAGGTATGTATGTATGTATTTATATATATGTGTGTATATATGTATGTAAGTATGTATGTATATTATGTATGTATGTACGTATGTATGTATAGTGTCTTTTCCCCTTTCGTGGGCCGCTAAAAACATTTCCGTAAAAAAAAAATCCTTTTGTTCATCTTTTGTTGTACTGCAGCACTGCAGTTCACGCGATAATATGAAAACCTACTTAGTAATTGTTGTTTTAAATGATGTCCAACTTATATGCATACTAAATAGATTTTTTTCTCTTAAAAAATGTAAACATTATTTTCGGGTAAATGTAGCAATACAAATGTAAAAAACAAATTAACAAAATATCTTAAACCATTTTCATAAATGTGTTTAAAATATGGTAAATAGTCACCTCCCCTACTAAAGAGCCTCCCGTGTTTGTCACTATTAACAGTGAATAGTTGTAAAAGTAGTGCTTTTTATGAAAAAAAAAAAACTGCTTGCATAAGTGATTTAAAAAATTAGATTGTTCACTTTCGGAAAAGTAAAAAAAAATTGCCGTTGCATCAGAACTTTGAATGATCTAAATTATTGTGATGTCGGATTTTCACTATCTTTTCTAGTTTACGAGATCTAAACGGGACGGACGGACAGACATTTTACACAAAACTAATAGCGTCTTTTCCCCTTTCGGGGGCCGCAAAAAACTACTCTTCATCTGACGGGAATAAAGTCACATTTACAGTTATATATATATATATATATATATAAATATATATATATATATATATCTTAATAATGTAGACTTTTTTCCTTATTTTCATATCAAACAAATAATTTATTAGCAATAATTAATTGATTAATTGGTTCATTTTGTAATTGATTTATTTATTTTTTTTATGTACAATAAATAATTGTGTAAATTCTCAACTTCGTCCGTGGATGGGTGTGGGAGAAATAACATGCTCAAATTTTTTTTCTCCGACAGTCAGACCAACATACTGAAAGAGTTGATATAAGATTTTTAATAAACTACTAGACCGAAACACACTTGCCTTATGTACTATATTTCTCCATATACATAGTTGGCCTACGAGTAGACATTGAATCGTATTTCTAATAATACCGGTGTTTCCTCCACAAGAAGAGCCCAATACAAGTTCAGTCAAAGCAGGTGGTAATAAAAGGAAAAACTAATAAATCAATATTTCCAGTGTTGAATAATTTACAACATGCGTTTACAAGTCATAGACAGTTAAGGTGAAAGTTGTACAAAATAAAGAATACTTTGCTGTGAAAAGCTCCACTAACTGAGGCAGTCACGTGTTAAAAATTGATCCGCAAGCAGAGGCGTAGTGAGTTCATGAAAAATGGGGGAGGGGGCGCCAATTATGTACCTTGTCCCATCGCACGTTTTTCTCACTACGCCTCTGTCCACAAGTCAATGCGATTAAATTAAAAAAGCATTTTCTACAACTAACAGTTAACCAAAGCAATTCCTTATAAATGTACGCTGCTTCTACTAATCGATGGTCCCGGGTTTAACCCCCGCCCACTCCCATCCCCCGTCGTCCTGCGGGAGGTTTGAACTAAGAAATAAATTATCTTTCATTCTAAAGGAACATCCGAAATATGTAAAATATTTTACAAACAGTGTACGTTGTTTTTCTTTAACCTACCTGCCATTAGTTGCATTGAGTAGGATTACTTAAATATAAAATGGTGTCGAATTGGACACAAAAATTGTTTTTGTTACAGAATTATTAAAGTCTTTTATATTTAAAAAAATCCAACATACTAACTACACAATGGATTTTGGTTGCAAGCAGTAACTTTAACAAATGGAAGAACAAGAATATCTACTCAAGTGCTTATCACTGCAATAATTCCAGAACTGTTGTTCCTTCAAAGTGTAATGCTTGAAAATAAATAATAATTCTAATACGATTTAACTCTTTATCCCCGAAGTTTTTTATTCACGTTCAGGCAGAATTGTTCAATTTTCAAATCTCTATGTTCTACCCTGTTATGATTATGTTTTTATAAAAAAAACACGTTATTTTTTTGTATAGAATTATAGGGAGATAAATGTCAATTAGGAGGCTGTACAATGTAACACACACCTACACGAATGACCTTTGACTACACAAAATGATTATACAAACCACGAGTATATTACTAATTTCTAACTTGTTAATGTGTTATGATCTTTCCTGACCACTCCACACGGAACTAACACTATTGTGTATGCACAAGGAATAAAACGTGTGTATGGTCCTCAACATCATCGCCTGTACACATTACACTATCTTATCTTATCTTATATCATACAGACGTTAATTCAAAAAAGAAGATGGTACGTCCTACGCTATATGCATTTAGTCATGCATATTAACCAATGACCTAAATTCTGCTAAGTCACTGGTTTTCCTGGCAACCCATATTCCATGCTCTAATAGCACTAGGGAAGTAGGAGCATTTGTACATACGGAACGAGGAGTGTGCCTTTATCTTTGTGTCTTTCTGAGTATTTTATTAATTTTTTTTTTGTATTTGAAGATTATGGTTCAGTGTTTTATGTATAATTGCTACTTTACTTTTGTGTCTTCTATCCTGAAGGCTTTCTAAATTTAGTATTTTACTAAAGGTGTTACTCTAGTCAAATGTGAATATTCTTTTGTTATGAATATTACTGCTCTATTTTGTGTCTGTTCCAGTTTCTTAATGAGAACGACCTGAATGAACTCTTTGCATATTTGACATTATATCTTGAGCTATATTTTTTCCAACTTGGGTGTTACCCCCACATGGGTGTCACCCGGTGCGGACCGCACACCCTAGCGACGCCACTGATATATTCCCATTGAAATCGCACGTAAACAAAAGAAATGAGACTTGACTAATACGACAGTGTAAACAATCAGCGGGGCGCAAAGTTGAGAAACACTGAACTGAGTAAAAAAAAACGAAAAAAAAAAAAAAAAGATTGTAACAAAACAGTTAGACAAAGCTTTGTTACTTAAACCTTTAAACCCAGGACTATCTGACACTGATCCAGATTTGTGACTCAGCTTAATACCCAACACTGTGTGTTTGTGACAAGTTAACCAGGTAGCCCTAAGCTGCTGTTTAGATTGTTGCACGAAAAAAAGTGTCTCAAGGTGGGTGTTGAATTGAGATACTGCACCGCGAGAATAGGCTACTATTCCCAATTTAAAGTCATGCCACCGGATCTCCCATTCAGGTCAATAAATATGGTATTGCTGTGTGTATTCTTCGTGTAGTCTCCCTTTTCTTATGTTCAGTGTGTACACAGATTTCTAAAGTTTGTTCTTTCTATGTGCTGTCAGTCATCAGTCATTCGTGGTAATAAAAATGGAGTCGTTTTTGAAACATCTGTATTTGTAATGGATTCATTAGTGATGAAATAACACAGTGTCAGCTTTTTGAAAGTTCTAAACTGGATTCTGTAAGTACGTAGAGCTAATTACTTTTAAACATGAGCACTCCACCTTCTTCAAATTTGAATGTGAGGAATAGATCTAGAACCTCTTCAAGCCAATGTGGCTGAATCATTGCGTTGTCGAGAGAATAAACACCAAAGGCGATGATTAAGAATAAGCCAGAGCACTATTTTTGCAATTAGCATACCATCTGTCAAAAGCATTTTCGGAGTACGGTACAACAGTATCACTTTGAAACAAAGCACAATACTAAAGACATGTGCTTTTGATGAGTATTACATTGGATTAAGTAATGAAATTTAAGACATAATTAACTAATACCCCGGCTACGCTACGGTTGAAATAGTTGGTGTATCTGTTTATTTTGCCAGGAACACTCTTAAAACCCATCAATTCCTTACGATTAAGCTCTTAATATGGCCTACTAGGTGACCGAGCCTCGCTTCGGTTCAACGATTTGCTAAGGAAAGGTATTTAGCCAAACTCCTTTTAGAAACATGTTTGTAATGACGATAATAATTGATCTGGTAAATGACCGCTACTGGTTCCGGCATCAATAGGGCTTAATACTGATAGTAGCTGTTAGTTAATAGTTGTAATCTGAAGCGTTGTCAATATTTATTGTTTTAGATTGATCCATTTGTGGCAATCGATTTTTTATTACCACCGGGAACAAGTACACCTATTTATAGCTTCAACCTTAGATGATGCCGAAGCATAGATTAATTTGTAGTCTGTACGCCTGTTATTGAGATTTATGTTTAGATCTACATTTATATAGATCTAAAAGCAATTAGGAAAACCAAATATAGAAGAAAATGCCTACCCAAAATAATAAATAGATTGTGTTAGACTGTTTTTAACAACCTGGTCAGATAGACGTAGTGGGCCTACACATGTAGTCCTGGTGTAGTGTGTATAGTTGAAGGTGTAGTGTGTATAGCTGATGGTGTAGTGTGTATAGCTGATGGTGTAGTGTGTATAGTTGATGGTGTAGAGTGTAGACCATCACTCGTTGGGCATACGCAAAAGTGTTGAGCGGTCGGGTAAAAAAAAATAACACTTAGCATGGTTAGTCAAGTATGTAGATCTATTGTATCAGTACACAAGGTACAGAGGTCAAGTGTTTTGTGACCTCTCCAGTAGGTTTGTTCCTTTGTTTTGCTAGATCTAATTGCGGCGTTTTAGATCAATTTTTTAATTGTGATTTTAAACTTGACTGTAAGGTTTTCCGTTTATTTTTAAAGTCAATAGAATGAAACAATGAAAGTAACTTTCTCTCGAAAGGGTTAATACAAGGCGGAAAAAATACACACACAGACACACACATGCATATCTTTGTTTTATTTTATTGTGCAAAAACGCATGTAGGCCCAAGAAACACCTCCCTTAATTATTACACTGATTTTATCGTGATTTCTGTAACTGTAACAAAAGGGCACAGGTGTGTCGCGTCCTGGCCTGATACACAGTGGCTAAGTAGGCATCTTAAGTTTTAAAAAATCGTAATAACGAGTAATTACTTGACACACCAAAATTATTCAGAATATCGTTATCAAATCAAGACACTTAACTGCAGGAGTAATATTCAAGTTAAAACGTTAGAAAAAAGTAATAGAGCTGTTATATTTATTTACAGAGTCAGTATGCTATCTTAGCATGTTGCGTTTATCCATTCTGGTTTAAAAATGGTGAATGTCTATCAATAAATTGAGTGTCAAGGACTCACTAAATAAAATAAGGAATAGCGGTGTCTACACTAAGCTGAGACTTTTACTTTTATCTACAAAATAATTAGTTACTGGCTTATTGGGCTATGAAATCTCGCCATTGTGGTTTTCTCAAAATAAGCAAATTCATTGACCCGTGTAGAGGTGTGGCTTGAAGTCCAGCGCCTTAATTAAGATTTACTACCAATTTAACAAACTCAGTTCCCCCGTAAAGTGTGACCTCTAGAGAGTGCCTACGTCCATCATATTTGACTTGTGGTCACCTGTCTATCAATAAACTCAATGTGATGGACTAAAGAAATATCTCTACCTCTGGAGATACACGTGGTTACCCGTGTAGAGGCGTGGCTTGAAGTCCAGCCCACTAATAAAGATGTACTACAACTTAAACAAACCCAGTTCCCTCGTAAGGTGTGAACTCCAGAGAGTGGCAATATGCTGACCTTAAACCTACGTCCATCATATTTTGACTTGTGTTCACCTGTCTATCAATAAACTCAATGTGATGGACTAAACAAATAAAAAGGGAATGGGAGTTGTTCATCTCTAGCTCTGGAGATCTATCCGCTCAGCTAGACAGACGCTGGTGAGCGCGAAGTGTCAGGTTCAATTTCTATGCTTTGGCTCGACATGGCTCGCTAGAGGGTTCTTTCATACTCCATTACAATTACTTAATACTTGCTTAGTTACTCAAATAGGAACTATTACTACTTGATACACTTTAGCTCCAACTATAGATGTCTATGGAAATATAAATAATACTTTAATATTCAATAAGCTCACGGTGACATCAACTTCAATAAATAGTAATACAAAACCATCAGTCCATCAACTTTAGGAAATATATAAATACATAAACACCAGACCAGGGAGCAACGTCCAACCTTCCTGGACAGTTAGCAAGACATCACTACCTTAACACACTCTCTCTTACATTCAACGAACCCTTCAGTTCCGAACACGTGCAAGACTGTTCACATTCACAATCTGGGAATACATATACAAGGGGATATAACTATCATACCAAAATATCAAACTAACATTCACTCTCGCCATACCTCCCCCTGACATCAAGGAATTTAACATCTTGACATGTTAACTTTTTAACTAACTCAGTCAAAGGTTAAGTCATGTGAAAAAAATGTGCTAATCATTGCTGCTCTGTATGTAAAGTGCATTTATGATATAAAGTTTCATTTCTATTTATATTAACACGCATTGTCTTTGTAATAAAAGTTGTTTAGTGCATATTCATATAGGCCCCTAGACCCTATTTTAAGCACATTATTATGTTTTAAAATTTAAATATAAAAGTGAATATATTCTATAACAGACATTAATGAAGCGAGGTCCACTATTCAATAGGTACAATGCTATAACAGACATTAATGAAGCGAGGTCCACTATTCAATAGGTACAATGTGTACTTTTTTACTATCCGGCCACCTATCCTAATATTCTTTCTGAAAATATTCAAACCTTCATATTTTCAACTGCCATAGCGGACTACTTCGGGCGACCGATTTTGAGTTTGTGTTTCCACATTAATTGTCTTTATAACCTTCTTTTTATTGATTCTAGTGTTTTGTTTTTTTTTAGGTAAAAGAAATAATTGTGCCAAATTTCAGATTAATCCAAGGTAGGGTGTGAGGCAAATAACGTGTACAAACTTTTTACCAGACAGACAGGCAGAAAGAGTTGATATAATCTTTGTAATTAGCCGTTGAAATATAATTAAATCCGATTTTCAATATCTTATTTAGTTTTGAGATCTAAATGGACTGACTGGGGGACAGAGAAACAGCACAAAACTATTTTTATGGAGAATCATAGTTTATGAACAAAATTAGTTGAGTCGCTCCACCCCTATTTTGTAATGTCAAATGCAATCTTTAGCAGAAATTATTAAACGAGCGAGGATTAATCGTTTTCAATCTACCGCCCCTCCCATTTCCAGATAGAGTTTATGTAATTACACATGAATCTATCATAATTATTTTAAGAAAGTTAGAACTCAAACGAAATTTTTCAGTATAAGAGTCATGATTGAGATGAGTTCTAAACCCAAATAATTCATTCATAGTCGCCTTTTCCCAACCTTTCCTCAATGTGATAGTTTTCTAGTTAAATAAATTTGGGACTATAACTCACAATTTATACTTTAATTTTATTGAATATTATTTATAGAATTTTTTTTTTTTGCAGCGTTGATCCTCTAAGCCAAAATCTAAATATGTGAGGTATCTTATCTTTTCAAGGAACAAATCGGTTTTATTTGCAATGTATTAAGGGCCTATAAATTCATATTAGAATATTTTTCAAGTACAACATTATTCGAAAGGTCCTTTTTTAATAGTATGAATAATGAGCTTTAGGTCAGGAGTTTCTGCAGTGAAGTATGCAAGAAAACATTTTTGGCGTCGGAACCCCACTGATGAATAATGAGCTGTAGTTGTCAGGAGAATGCGTTTCTGCATTGAAGAATGCAAGAAAACGCTTTTGGCGTCCGTTCTTTGCCCCGAACTCTATTGATAAATAATGAGCTGTAGATGTCAGGAGAATGAGTTTCTGTATTCAAGAATGCCAGAAAACGCTTCCTTTTATGAATAATGAGCTGTATATGTCAGGAGAAAACGTTTCTGCAGTGAAAAAAGCAAGAAAACGCTTTTGGCGTCGGGGCTTTGCCCCGAACCCCACTAGGGAACCTTATAGCGCTGCCGCAGTCGTTTTGTTTTTCGCCGAAGGTTGAGAAATGCTACTTTTTTTTCTCATATATATATATATATATATATATATATATATATATATATATATATATATATATATATATATATATGCTGTACGCACGTTTATGCATAGGGTTAGGGTTTACTGGGCGTTAGGGTTAGGGTTTGGAAAAAAAATCGCCCCCTCCCCACTTCAAGGTTCTGGATCAGCTAGTGCTTCCATCCGTCTAACTAAATAGAAAATTATTTGCCGATAAGAATGTGAAGTATTTTCATTTTATATGTCTCATTATTTTCTGTATGCATAATTACAATACAATTTCTTACATTGACCTTTGCTACATTACTGTTTATAAATTAAAGTGTTTATAATCAATGAAATCTATATTTATTTATAGGACAAACGAAAAGTAATTACCCCATGAAGCATGTATAGAAAAGATTAGAAATCCAGCAGATTGCAACGAAGAAAGGACGTCAAGATGGCTGACAAAGTGGGCTACTTTTGTAACTTTAAGACCGTGTAGATGTGTGGCCGTGCTGGTGTGGTCAGCCTTGATAAATATTCATTAGGGCTCAGTTCTTGCAGCGAGCAGAGGCAGATTCTCTCTTTCCGTAAAGGCCGTAAGAATGGTGCTAGGACAGAGAACCGGTGCCACAATGTACTTTGTGAGCTTAGTTATTGTATTGATTGTGGATTTAATGTGCTCATTGCCACAGTGTAAGAGATACTGTTACAAAAAATAATATTCAAAATTATCACAGGTGGTGTGCATTTTACAAACTAATTGTGTTGATGAATATTTACAAACAATGATCCAGGAACAATTGCGCTGTACGTCCCTTTGCATGAAAAGTACGTTTTTCATATTTTTCGTTCTGATGTCCGTGTTGTTCTTGGGATACAGTGGATTTTTGTATGAACAGAATGTCTCCCCGTTTAGCCTTTTAATGAAATGGGGACATAACGTCTCTATAGTTCATGAGAAATATTATAATGACACATTGTATAATGACACAAAGTATGCGATTCAAATCATGGCCAAGAGTGATTCGAGTAATGTAACTCAGTCTTTGGTCTGCCTAGGGCCATCTTCCTTGGACAAGACAAGGTTAAGGTCGGAGCTAAAGGACATGGGATTCGAACCTGCTGAAGATCATGAGTTTAAATCTCAATACATCATCACGCCCAAAGTGTGTCTGCCTCCAAGCTCTGTGCCGGACTACGTTACCAAGGGCAACACAAGGACTAAGGTGATATCCTGTTTCAACTGTCCTGCATGGTTCAATGACTCCAAACTGAACCACCATAATCGAGATTTCCGCTCTTGTGAGTACAGTAACTGTCATTTTGACGTCACCGGGAAGTTTCAATCTACGGCAGATGTCTTGGTCTTCTTTGTTGGATACTTAGGAAATACTCCAGTACCGAGTCGGCCTGTTGGACAAATTTGGGTCAAGGCATTCTGGGAGTCCCCTGTACATTACACATACCCAGGTAAATTTAAAAAAAAATCAACCACAGGACTTCCAGACAACTGGACATGATGTCCTTTTTGGGGTCGTGTCCTCCTAACTCTAACCCAAATACCTCAACCACAGGACTTCCAGACAACTGGGCATGATGTCCTTTTAGGGGTCGTGTCCTTCGTCCGACAGGCATAAAGAGTTAATTGTCCGACTATCATTGTGCTGCTTACTAGTAAAGTACCCGTTCATACAATGCGATCTATAGGTCAGATGTGGCCGACGGTTAACGCATAAAAACCATCAATCACATTCAATCATTTGAGAGCTCTTCTAGTTTAAACAATTGAATTCACTCACAAAAAGGCAGAAAGGGTGATAATTTATTTTTAGACAACCTCCTTTAAGAACATGTGTACGTATATTTCTCCTTGTTTATTAAAACAAATATATTCTCTGAGATTCACAGAATCTGTTGTTGTTTTTTCTGCTTTCACAGTAAAGGAAAAAATAGTTTTCGCTCTTTTGGTGGAAGAGAAAAAGAGAAAAAAACTCTCCAGTGATTGGCATTGTCATCCCAAAGTTGGTTTACAATCTTGAGAAAATGTCCAAGGATGTTAGGGCCAGTGATAAACTAATGCTAGAAGCCTGATGAATAAAAAGATAATTGTTTATTGATACATTTCATAAAATAAAATCTCTCTTGTGCCTTTCGCCCTAACCCCAAGCTGTTGCCTCCACACAAATATTCATAGTCCATGACAACATCTGAATTAATCAAAACATTAACCAAATAGTTTATCAATTCGTTGTTATTGATTAGTTTGGTTGTATATAGAAAAAGTTCAACCTTGCAGACTGTATTGAGATATAAATGTATGACAGTGATTTTGACGTTCTTACTCTTAGTAATGCCTTTAAAAAAAAGTATTTTCATAATATAGAAACAACAACCAAAAGAAGGAAAAATCGACAGCTGTTTATATCATAATGTAGACGGCTTTTTATTAAAATTGCATTTGTAGCTGAGTGTCGAAGAGGAATCGCTTCAAATTTTGACTAACTTAATATTAACTTATTGCGTCTGTCTTGATGGAATCTTGAGTTTTACTTTATAAAGAAAATTTACTAATCTAAGGGGAGATAAGCCTTGTGTTGAAAATGAGTACTTTCGCTAAATTTTTACACTAACAATAGAAAATAAAAAACTTCTACTTTTAGAAGTACTTGAATAGCTCAGTGGCTAAACACGTTGACCTTCCATTAAGGGCAGCACCTTCTCTAGATATACACCCCCTCCCTTAACAGTGATTGGACCAAAACGCATTTGACATGCACATGCTATAAGCTCGAAAGTTGCCCTAAACAAAAAACAATTTTAAAAATAATCCAGTCGTAAAAATGTATTATCTAAGTTTTAAAAAAAATATTTTACTTTTTTATTTTCTCTGCAGTTCCCTACGATCGCTGGAAGAATGTCTTCAACTGGACATTTACCTACAGAACGGACTCTGATATATTCGCGCCTTCTACATTATTAGCCTGGCGTCACCACAGCCTTTTGTTGACAGATGCTCAATATTGTGAGTCTTTCTTTATCATATTTTATGACAGGGAATAATCATTTTGAATAGATCTAGGTCGCACGTGTAACAGCTGTCGCAATCTAATTAGGAGCAAAATTATTTTTATGAGGTCTGCTATTAAGTAGTGGATATATTATCTCCCTTTTGTTGATATATTGTATTCTTTTGATACAATGTCTTCCTCCTGTTACATATCCTAATCACCAATTCCCATCAGTGTAAATTCTTCTACTTTTCTTAAAGTCTATCTGCAGCAGTGGCGTAGCTAGGGTGGGAGGGAGTGGGGTCCAAATTACAAAATTTCCAGGACCCCAACTGGAGGGAGGACCCCAAATGAGTGTCCGAAATTTGATTTACTTTAAATATTACGCCATCATCTCATGTCATGATGTCTAATGTCAAAATGCAGGGGCCTCCAACACTAAAGAGGTCAAACCCCTGGCCCCCAAACCCTAACTACGCCACTGATCTGTAGATACAATTTTCTTTATATCGCAAAATTTCTCTCTCTCACGCTCTCTCTCTCTCCCCTTTACGATCTGCATAATGTGTTTTCTTGCACTTTGGCCACATCTGTCGCATGATCATCTTACTCTCCAGCCCCCCTTTTAAAGCTTTTTTTTGACGTAATGTTTTAATTTCATCTATTGACCTTCTCCATAACCTTTTAAGCTACATATGAGTCTTGTCACCTTTCATCCATCACCCGCCTCAACCCCTTCCCCACGTATGCATATTTTCTTTCCCATGCACCTAATATGAAATATGTGTTGCGTTGGGCTAGATAGCAACGCGTTGAACATTTGATTTTTTTAAATTTTGTTTGCATCACTGAAGTAATCTAAAGAAAATTGTATCCCTTGTAGAGTGATGGATTCTGGAATATTTTTGTGACGAGCTCTTTCTCTAGCTCACCAAACCCGTTTATAAAGGGTTTGAAGTTTTCACAGTCCTGTTTAAATCGAGCCAATGAAAGGCTGAAAGACACGTGTAAAACTTTTTCTGTCGAAACGTAATTTTTTTTCGTCCGACACCATGACATTGCAGGATGAAATGGGTTAAAAAAAAAGTGCGCGACGTTACTTCTTTGAAGATGGGGCTCCGTTAGTGCCATGGCTCCGGATATCGTAAGGGAGTTTTTCAAGATGAACTAAATAATGTCAAGGACGCTTCACTGTTGCCAACTATTTAAAAAAAAAAGAATTCTTATCATAAAAAAAGAAGAGAATAACGCCCTGTGCATTTCATGTATCCATCTAGTCATGCATGTTAGTCACTGACTTAAGCTCTGCTTAGTCGTTGGTTTTCTTGTGTGAGTCAGGCAACCCATTCCACTTGCACGAATTTGTTCTAGCGTATGGAATAGAGAAATGTGCCTCTATCTTTGTGTCTTTCTGAGTATTTTTATTAGGTTTTGTTTTTCTATTTGTAAGTAATGGCTTAGTCTAAGGAGTATCCATAAGGTGCGTTGGTCTGACCACATAGAAATCTTAAAGCTGTTCAACGTGAATGCGACAGAAGACTTAACTTCGATGGGCGGGACATGTAGTCCGCATACCAGACAATCGCCTTCTCAAACGTCTTCTGTACGGGCAGTTGTGAGCAGGAAAGCGCTCCCAGGGAGATCAATACAAGCGCTACAAAGACACTCTCAAGAGCTTCTTCAAGGAGTGCGATTTCGACATTCTCTCTACTAGCTGTGCTAGCACTGTTACAGAGAGTGAGGCTTTTGTCTACTAGCTGTGCTAGCACTGTTACAGATTGAGGCTTTTGTCTACTAACTGTTACAGAGAGTGAGGCTTTTGTCTACTAGCTGTGCTAGCACTGTTACAGAGAGTGAAGCTTCTGTCTACTAGTTGTGCTAGCACTGTTACAGAGAGTGAGGCTTCTGTCTACTAGCTGTGCTAGCACTGTTACAGAGAGTGAGGCTTCTGTCTACTAGCTGTGCTAGCACTGTTACAGAGAGTGAGGCTTCTGATTTCTAGATCTTTTAGCTCTATTGCAATTGATCGTGCTTCTAGCTTTTAGCTCATCAAATACTGTTACAAGCAATGAAGGTTCGGTCTAATAGCTCTGCAACACAATATGAGGCTTTGTCTTTAAGCTCCAAAATTGTTACAAACAGTGCGGCTTCTGCTTTCATGTTCTTACATTACTAGTTTTGTTGGTGACAGTAAGGCTTCTGTTTGTAGGTCTATTAGAACTAGTTTTGTCACAGATCGTGAGGCTTCTGTTTTCTAGATCTTTTAGAACTAGTTTTGTCACAGATCGTGATGCTTCTGTTTTCTAGATCTTTTAGAACTAGTTGTGTCGCAGACAGCGAGGCCTCTATTTTCTGCATCAAATTGTTACAATCATTCGAGCTTCTGTCTTATGTTATTACAAACACCCAAAGCTTCTTTGTACTGCTAGCTCTGCCATAGTTATTAAATGATCCTTGCTTCTGACCTGACATAGACAAGTTCGCAGTTTCACTGTCAAGAGATCTACACTTTGTTTTCTTTTCACAAATTTCAAGCCTGCCAGTATCGAAGAACGAAGTGTACGTGTTTACAAAGACAATAGTAACGTGAGACTAGGCGAGCCCCTAGTGTACATAATCTCAGGAGCTTGCAAACATAATCCATCAACTTCACTCGATCCATGTTATCATAAAAATCAACGCATTTCTAATTAACATTATATGTCGCAAAAAGGTATTTAAGTCTATTGACACTACCCTCCAACTAGACATGTTGACAGACCAAGCAGTACAGGTAGGCCTGCTTATCTCCTTATTGTTAACTAGAACACCACAACAAATCTTGTAATGTTTCTTGTCACTCTGGTAATATCAGGGCCGGATTTAAGTATGTTAAGGCCCGGGCAGAATTTTTCGAATGTTCTAATTAAGATCCACTTATGAATGAAAATACTTTTTATAAAAGCATGCTCTAGTTTAGAAGACAGAAATCGAGTTCTTGTAAACGTAATCACAATCTCCTTTTAAAAAAATATTTAAAATGCATATTTGAGTTTCAAAAGGTTGTCGAGAGTAAGGCCCCTTGGTAGACACACTGTCGTAAATCCAAAGCTGTATTCACTTATTCCTAGCATGCAACAAACGGACACGTCTTAGTCACAACATTTTCACCAGACGTAAAAAATGCAAAACAAAAAAAGGTTAAAAAAAAACCAATGTGCAGTCGAGCGTGACACGCTATTTCACTAGTGTAACGTGTTTTGTTTTGATCATTTGTATGCCCCCTCTCCGAGATATGCCTCCCTTAGATACGCCTCCCTTCGATACGCCTCCCTTTGATACGCCTCCCTTCGATTTGCCTACCTTCGATACGCCTCCCTTCGCTATGCCTCTTGCCACGTTAATGACATTCACTTGCCTTTAATTGAAATGGTGATGTAAATTGTGCATTAATGCATGCCATTAACTATGATGGTCTCGTGTAGGCAGCACCTGTCTGTTTAAATTATTTTTTATAATGAATAAATGTATCACATGAACATTTTGTTGACTACCTTTCGTACACTATCTATGAACTATCTGAATAGAATGTCTATGTTCACCTCCTCAGTAGAGCTGGCGCGAAACAAAACCAAAATGGCGGCTTGGTTTGTAAGTAACTGTGACACTCCTAGTCAAAGGGAGCAGTACGTTCAAGTGCTGCAGGTAAGACTGGCCTTCACCTTCACCTATCCCTTGAACCCAGTGTTTCCCAAAGTTTAGACATATGCGTACCCCTTCAACAATGTTACTAAGTACCCATCGCCATCTGCATAAATTAATATAAAAAATAAAATTGTTTATTAAAATAATAATTATAGGTTATATTATAAATAACATTAATGTACATCAATGAGAAGGAGAATCATAGTTTATTAGTTGCAACGCGTACCCCATTCAAACTCAGCCCGTACCTTTGGGGGTACGCATACCCCACTTTGAGAAACACTGCTTAAGTCTATAGGACATTGATCTGTCAACAGCCTTTCTTCATTTCTCTGTCTTTTGGACTTGAATAGAATTTCAATGTAAGGCACGCCCGTTCTCTGACGTCTTCTCTTTGCGTTCCCAGTCTGCCTCTTCTTCTTTTACCTGGTACTGTCCCGTGCTGGAGATCTTTGCTTTATTTACATTTTCAATAAGGCAGATACAAAGTACCATTTTTTTATGATTATCTTCAAGTTTTATCAACAGTAATTAGGTGAGGTGGCTGAGTGGTAAAGCCGAAGGGTCTCTGGTTGGAATCTCGGTGAAGACTGGTATTTTAAACTTCAGGACGTCCCTGGTGGACCACTCAACCCTAATTAGTACCTGACATTAGTTGGAAAATGTTAAGGTGGTTAAGTATTGTGCTGGCCACATGACACCCTCGTTAACCATGGGCCAAAGGAAAAGATGGCCTTTAGATCATCTGCCCTTTAAATCGCAAGGTCTTAAAGGGCTACTTTGCTTTATTTTGTTCCCTCCAACACCAAACCCTAAAGGTTCTGCCTCCTTGATAATTGCAGATGTTTCCAAAAAAAATCCGTTTACATCTTTGTCAACAATTGAAATATAAAAGAGATAGCTTTCATTTCTATCTATGGGAAGCGTGGTCGTGAAGCTAAGTTCCTTGAACTTGGCTCGGCTTGGCTACCTATGAAGGGGGCTCGAGGTTTGACACCCGACTCGAGCAGAGTTGTGTTTACTGAGCGCCTATAGGCAGCAGATAACCAGATACCCCCCCCCCCCCAACTATTCCACAAATGAGATTGGACCATAGCGCTCTGAGCATGCTATAAAAGTAGCGCTGTTTAAAAGCTACAATTTTATTTATGTATTTTTTTTATAAAGTCATAAACTTCCATCGATATTCATCATCATTCTTAGTATTGATTTGCTTGCGTAATGTCTTGAAGATTTATCTATACTCTATACTATCTATATAAAGTAGAATGTAAGGCGTATGTATGTATGTGACTTATAGACATCAAAACCGCTTGACCAATCTTGATAAAACTTCGCAGGAATGTTCCTTGGGTACCAACTTAGACCGTAGTTTATGTATTGTTGCCCTGAAAAAAACTTATGACCCTAAAAAAAAAAATAAAGTTGACCGACTCTATTAAAGCTATAGTATTTTATGGATCTAGGCTTTGTTATCAATGTTGACATGAGAAAAGATCGAAAGGATTTAGATCTAGATCTAATTTTAAGAAATTCACTTTGCACAGATAGTTTTTTTACTTTGACACATGAAAATACAAAAGAAGGTCCATTGATTTCATTATATAATAAAATTAACCTTCAAATTTGTGTTTCAAAACCATTTTTTACATAAATTAGTTCCTTATATCTGTGACTACAGATTTCCTGACGAACATTCTTTCATTAGACAATACCGCAATGTTTCTTTCCATCCCTAGATCTAAAACTCTAATTCATCTCTAGGATGATAAAACTTCTCTTCGCACAGATACGTTTTATACTTTAACACATGAACATACTAAATATAGTCCATTCATTTCATATTTTGATCAAATTAACATTCAAATTTGGTTTTCTAAAGCATTTTTAATAGACTACATACGAAAGCTGCGAAGCCGAGTTGAGATAGGCCTAGATCTATATTCATTCATGAATCGCGTACTAAAAATTATTTCGTTTAATTGTTCACTTTATAATCCCATTCATTTAACAAAGCTATCGCTCTTTTCGTTTTTAATAGAAATGAATGTATCGGCTTCGGGTAAACCCATTTTCGCAAAACTAATTTTATTTTCGTAGCGAAAGAGAAATAACGTGAAAGGATCATTAGCTAAGTTTAACATACATCTAAATCCAATCCACTACATTAGTAAACACAAACTTAGACCCGCAGGCCACGGGTAATGCCAGGCTAGTATATATATAAAGATAAGTTGCTAATTTTTGACCAATTTAATTGTATCTTATCTTATCTTGGATCTTATGTTTAGGTCAAATTATTTTTTCTATGCTTTCAGAAGTACATTGAAGTGGATATCTATGGAAAGTGTGGCAATCTAAGTTGCCCTCGCTCAGCCGGAAGTGATTGTGAGTCTTTGCTTGGCAAGTCTTATAAGTTCTACCTCAGCTTCGAGAACTCCCTCTGCCTTGACTACGTCACGGAAAAAGTTTTCCAACGATTGGCCACCAGAAGTCACGTGATACCCGTCGTCCGAGGAGGATTTAATTATACCAAATATTTGCCTTCGGGCTGGTTTGTAAACGCAGCGGATTTTCCGAACGCAAGAGAATTGGCTGTTTATTTGAAAGGTCTAGGGAACGACCCCCAGAAATACGCCGCTATGCTTAAAGAAAAAGACAAACTGGTCACTTTGGGCTATAAGAACGACTACTGCGACTTTTGTGAAAAACTTCACACGGACCAACGGACTAAAATAATCTCAGACATAAAAGAGTGGTCCCACAAAGCCACGTGCTATAGCCCGATAGACGTCACGTGATGAATTTTTAAATGTTTCCCACTAACTATATGAAACTAGTGCACTGCTAATGTCCTAGTAACACTTGGTAAAATAAAAGTGGACGCCAGATATACGAGACTCTATGCCAGCTCTAATAATTAATACTAGAACCATGCTTCATCTTGCCCTTGGGAGACAACATTCATGTTATGACACAAACTCAGTGGCGGCCCCCAGTGGCGTGATTGGGACCGCACCATGAACTCTTTTAATTAAGGATATTAGGTAGGCTATCTGGAAGTCAAAATGGTCAAATTACTTTGCTTATGATAAAATTATTGCCGCCAGCCTTGATGTAGACTTGAGGAATGGATGAAAATGGATTTTAATTGTGTGTTATGTATCTTTATACGGTTTGATATGTGTACGCCGTCTCGCTCTAACGATAGAAAAGATATTTGGGTTTCCTTAAATAAAAAACGAATCAAAACATTGGGTTGTCGATAAGTGATTTACTCATGGATGTAGTACTATAGTCATTGTTAATTGTCTCTGCTCACCGCGCTTATGGTGCCACTGTTCAACACTTAGTGATAGTCAGATTGTTGAGATGAGTTCTGAAAGACGACATGCGCCCCAAGGTGCGTGTTAAAGACAGATCTATGTGTGTCCGATATTTCGATGTTGGTCTCTATTGGCCTTGTTCTTTATTTAATATTTCCACTCGAGTCATTGTTCAATGCTTTCGTTGAGTGTCTGCCTTAGATGGGCTACAACACACACACATAAGACTCATACAAGTGATTAGTATTTTAATGTTAGTATTGGTGTTCGCTAAACTATTGTTACAAAGCTTATATAAACTCTGTGTGTCTGATAAAAAGTTTGTACACGTTATTTCTCCTTCGGATCTATTTGAAATTCGGCACAATTATTTCTAGTACCTGACAAAACAAGAATCAATAAACAAAATTAACCAATTAGTTAATTAACTATTGGTAATAATTATTTTATTTGGTGTTGAACAAGGAAAAGAAATAGTACTTGACAGATGTGTTGGTATAAGTTGAATTAGTCCCCTTAAGGAGGTTTAAGCCCTGAGTTGGAACTCAAGTCGTACAACTTTTTAGTCATTAATAAAGTGATCACGGTCACATTCATAAAGTGATCACGGTAACATTAACACAGATACCCCCTTCTTTCCCAACTGTTCCAGGTAAGTGATAGGATCATAATGCATTGCAAAAACAACTGGTATAAATATTTATAATCGCACAGATTTATTGTTGTTGGTCTAGATCTTTTACAAACTAAATTACATGGCTGATCCCAACTAATTGATACTGTTACACTTAATATAATTTTTTTTTAAAATTATATATATTTTATGTTTTTCTTGTTTTCCATTGAATCAAGTTTGAAAATATAAGAATCTAAACGAATAATATTCAGCACTGTGTTTCTTCAGCATTGAGAGACAAATCTGATCGATAGTGTGAACAACACGACTGTGTACTAATACTTGACGGGCTTCCATTCCATTATTAAAGAGGAAAGAAGTATTTTCATGTTGCTTTTTTCTAGTAAGATGTTTTTGATTGATTAATCCACAAGCTTGAATTTATACATAGTCTACACTTCTCAAGGCTGAGCTGTAAAGCGCTTGGCTTCTGAACGGGGGTCCAGAGTTCGAATCCTGATGAAGACTGGGATTTTTTTAATTTCGGGATCTTCGAGCGCCTCTGAGTCCACTCACCTCTAATGGTTACCTGACATTAGATGGGGAAAAGTAAAGGCGATTGGTCGTTGTGCTGGCTACACGGCACCCTCGTTATCCGTTGGTCACAGAAACAAATGACCTTTACATCATCTGCCCTATAGACCATAAGGCCTGAAAGGGGAACTTTACAAATCTCAAACATTGAAATAAAGAGCTCAGAAAAGAGAAGAAGCTTGTAGGTCTACAATAAAATATCACCTAGACCAAGAGCAGTATTGAAATACCAGCTTATCAAACATGCTTATCAGGCGAGGTTATCAAACATGCTTATCAGGCGAGGTTATCAAACATGCTTATCAGGCGAGGTTATCAAATATGCTTATCAGGCGAGATTATCAAACATGCTTATCAGGCGAGGTTATCAAACATGCTTATCAGGCGAGATTATCAAACATGCTTATCAGGCGAGGTTATCAAACATGCTTATCAGGCGAGGTTATCAAACATGCTTATCAGGCGAGGTTATCAAACATGCTTATCAGGCGAGGTTATCAAACATGCTTATCAGGCGAGGTTATCAAACATGCTTATCAGGCGAGGTTATCAAACATGCTTATCAGGCGAGGTTATCAAACATGCTTATCAGGCGAGACTGTCAAATTTTCTCACAAGGCGTGACTGTCAAATGTTCTCACCAGGCGAGGCTGTCAAATGTTCTCACCAGGCGAGCATTTTTATGGAGGCCCACTAAGCTTTGTGAAACTTAATACAAACCCACTTATTGATAACACTACTTATATGTAAAAGCTTGCCATCTAATCTCTCCATCACTTTTTTTAAATATAGAGTTTACATATTATAGTTTTTAAAAAAATTCGGATTTTGATTTTGTAAAGGGTAAGGCCCTGGGTTGACAAACTGCCTTAACTCGGGATCTGCATTTGTATTTTACGAGCACACTACAAGCGGACACTTCTTAACCAGCACAGCGTAGCCAACTGTAAGATATAAAAATATTGTCGCTAAAAATCCACAAATAAAATAGAACAATACAGAAATAGTATTTGACCCGTCGAATTTGTGGAATGCATATACCTGTGCTGATCAGATCATTTTTATTTGTATATTTGATTCAACATTCACAAGTCTAACAAGTATGAGATGTTTAATATATTAACAACTAAACTAAGGCTTTTAAAATCTTAAAAACTCTGAAATTTTATAAAGGTTTTAGATCTAAAGCATGATCCCCCCTCCTCAAGATTGACAACAGTTGAATTAAGCAAAAATGGTTGAACCAATGACCAGGCAGTGGGGAGAAGAATTAATAATAAAACACAGGTAAATATAGAGAACGCGTCGTTTGGGAACATATTAATATATCTTCTTTAGTGTCAGTCTGCGTGACGTATGTAGGTCAGTGCAGACTTACAGCGGCATTAATCCTAAAGAGTCTTTATCTTAAGAAGTTCATTCTGTCTCAATGTTAACTCAAATACTGCAATTTTCCACTTTACAATAGAACTTTACTGCTATATGGACTTGGAAGTGAAATGCAGATAATCTGGTTTATGTTTGTAAACATTTCAACAAGCTGGGAACTTTATATTTCTGATGTGTACTTTTCAATTCCATTGATAGAATAGTGGACTTTCAGCCATTTTTAAACTACAGGTGAAGTCACCATTTTTGTATAGTACTCTCTCTCTATATATATTTATCTATCTCTTTATCTACTGATAACTAAATAAATAATCCTGACTGTAGAAGAATATAGAGTAGAACAATGAACACCTCACAGTCAACAAGACACCACGCCTGGCCGAGTAAATGCTACTTTTTATACAGGTAGAACAATGAACACCTCACAGTCAACAAGACACCACACCTGGCAGAGTAAATGCGTCTTTTTATACAGGTAGAACAATGAAACCTCACAGTCAACAAGACACCACACCTAGCCGAGTAAATGCTACTTTTTATACAGGTAGAACAATGAACACCTCACAGTCAACTAGACACCACACCTGGCCGAGTAAATGCTACTTTTTATACAGGTAGAACAATGAACACCTCACAGTCAACAAGACACCACACCTGGCCGAGTAAATGCTACTTTTTATACAGGTAGAACAATGAACACCTCACAGTCAACAAGACACCAAACCTAGCCCATTAAATGCTACTTTTTATACAGGTAGAACAATGAACACCTCACAGCAGGGGCGGACTGACTATAAGGGCAAACGGACAAATGCCCGGTGGGCCGGTACCAAATGGGCCGGTCTGGTCGCGACCAAAGAAAAAACATTTCAATGCAGACAACTTTAAAAAAAAAGTGACAGCAGCAAGACACAAAGGCCCGAACAAGTTTTCTTGTTGTTTTTTTTTTTAAATTCTTATTACAATTAATTTTGTTTGAAATTCAACAAGAATATAAAAAATAATACACTATACACTGTACATATTATCATTTGCAAAACACTAGACCGTACTTTCTGCTATGCACGAGCGGCATGGACTTCTTTGATGTCTTCCAGGTTGTGTTTGGCCTAATCATTTTGCTGGTCGGCATGGGCCTTTGATGGCAATCTCATTTTTTTGCTCCTTCCCTCCCCCGTCTTTTAATGGTTCCAATGAAATTTAACCAAAAAGAGGGATGAGAGAGGTTAAGTTAGAAAACATGGATATAACGCAGCAAAAAAAAAAGATAGGCGCGACAATTAGCTCTTTAACAATACGTAATAGAAATTTACTTAAACACATACACTGCCGCGAAATTGCAAACCACCCAACTTATTCGCAGCTCAATATGGATATAAAGCTCTACTTTCTGCGAATTGAAAAGAGAAAGTAAGTTTCTTTATTTTTTATTTTTAATAAAATAGATCTAAAAATACTACACTTAAGGCTTACAAAAAAAAATTAATCTAGATCTAAATCAATGTTTATACTATTATAATTAATGGCAAACTTATTCTCAGTATGAAGTCATTAATGATGAAAATTATTAGCCAAAAGAGGTTTTGTGGTTTCCCTTCCCTCTCCAATACTTCTTCTTCTTCTTAAACTGTCAGGTAGAGTTGAGCCTTTGGCTCTTGGAACTCTAGGCCAGCAAAAGTGAACAAGAGCTCCCTCTCACCGGCCTGTATGAAAACAGTGTACACTGTATTGTCTGGCGGGTGGGTCAGACTCGCGGCAAGAGGCCGCGTATAGATCTACTAAGACCCCACCCCCCATTTTTCTTTTCTATACCAGGCTAACCATACGGGACACGCCATCTATTATGTAACGGCCCCTTGAGGAACAGCGCCTGGATTGTGACATGATTGTGGGAGCTTTTTTACAACTTCACGCAGTGCAATGAGGATGCCCTCGCACCCCCTTAGGCACCCACACGGGAGTCTTGTTTTGCTACCCTTTAGCCTAATCGTTTCCTCCTACGAGCGTTTCCACCCGGGCGACTCTGTGAAGCAGGGTAGCATACCCGGGCCCTTTCAAATACAAAAACTAAAGCATTTTACCATTTTCTACCAGTCGCTGCGGACTCCATTGAATAGCAGATTTGGTTTTTGAATTTTTTTAGCGGAAGAGTAGCAAGCTAATTGCACTGTAGATACCTCAGAATATGCATTTTTAAAGCTTTACATAACAGAAATAATGCTTGGTTCCGGGGCTTTGCCCCGGACCCCACTGGTGAGATCTCTCAGCGCTCCCTCGGACTCCCTAACTTTCCTTTGGCGGTGTGTACTGTCTTTCCACTAATTATAGGAAGAGAGTATTCTAGGCTAGAAAAAACGTTCGAAAGAATGAAAGATCAGAATGCAACGAAGATTAATTACATATACACACACTAATATATATAAATATATAAATTGTGGAGTGGGGTAAAAATCCCCCCCACACCGAAAATATATGACATGCCATTTGTGGGCCGGTTTATATGGTAATGCCCGGGCCGATTTTGATACCCAGTCCTCCCCTGCCTCACAGTCAACAAGACACCACACCTAGCCGAGTAAATGCTACTTTTTATACAGGTAGAACAATGAACACGTCACAGTCAACAAGACACCACACCTGGCCGATTAAATGCTACTTTTTATACAGGTAGAACAATGAACACCTCACAGTCAACAAGACACCACACCTAGCCGAGTAAATGCTACTTTTTATACAGGTAGAACAATGAACACCTTACAGTCAACTAGACACCACACCTGGCCGAGTAAATGCTACTTTTTTTACAGGTAGAACATAGAACACCTCACAGTCAACAAGACACCACACCTGGCAGAGTAAATGCTACTTTTTTTACAGGTAGAACAATGAACACCACACCTGGCCGAGTAAATGCTACTTTTTATACAGGTAGAACAATGAACACCTCACAGTCAACAAGACACCACACCTAGCCGAGTAAATGCTACTTTTTATACAGGTAGAACAATGAACACCTCACAGTCAACAAGACACCACACCTAGCCGAGTATTTGCTACTTTTTATACAGGTAGAACAATGAACACCTCACAGTCAACAAGACACCACACCTAGCCGAGTAAATGCTACTTTTTATACAGGTAGAACAATGAACACCTCACAGTCAACAAGACACCACACCTAGCCGAGTAAATGCTACTTTTTATACAGGTAGAACAATGAACACCTCACAGTCAACAAGACACCACACCTAGCCGAGTAAATGCTACTTTTTATACAGGTAGAACAATGAACACCTCACAGTCAACAAGACACCACACCTAGCCGAGTATTTGCTACTTTTTATACAGGTAGAACAATGAACACCTCACAGTCAACAAGACACCACACCTGGCAGAGTAAATGCGTCTTTTTATACAGGTAGAACAATGAAACCTCACAGTCAACAAGACACCACACCTAGCCGAGTAAATGCTACTTTTTATACAGGTAGAACAATGAACACCTCACAGTCAACTAGACACCACACCTGGCCGAGTAAATGCTACTTTTTATACAGGTAGAACAATGAACACCTCACAGTCAACAAGACACCACACCTGGCCGAGTAAATGCTACTTTTTATACAGGTAGAACAATGAACACCTCACAGTCAACAAGACACCAAACCTAGCCCATTAAATGCTACTTTTTATACAGGTAGAACAATGAACACCTCACAGCAGGGGCGGACTGACTATAAGGGCAAACGGACAAATGCCCGGTGGGCCGGTACCAAATGGGCCGGTCTGGTCGCGACCAAAGAAAAAACATTTCAATGCAGACAACTTTAAAAAAAAAGTGACAGCAGCAAGACACAAAGGCCCGAACAAGTTTTCTTGTTGTTTTTTTTTTAAATTCTTATTACAATTAATTTTGTTTGAAATTCAACAAGAATATAAAAAATAATACACTATACACTGTACATATTATCATTTGCAAAACACTAGACCGTACTTTCTGCTATGCACGAGCGGCATGGACTTCTTTGATGTCTTCCAGGTTGTGTTTGGCCTAATCATTTTGCTGGTCGGCATGGGCCTTTGATGGCAATCTCATTTTTTTGCTCCTTCCCTCCCCCGTCTTTTAATGGTTCCAATGAAATTTAACCAAAAAGAGGGATGAGAGAGGTTAAGTTAGAAAACATGGATATAACGCAGCAAAAAAAAAAGATAGGCGCGACAATTAGCTCTTTAACAATACGTAATAGAAATTTACTTAAACACATACACTGCCGCGAAATTGCAAACCACCCAACTTATTCGCAGCTCAATATGGATATAAAGCTCTACTTTCTGCGAATTGAAAAGAGAAAGTAAGTTTCTTTATTTTTTATTTTTAATAAAATAGATCTAAAAATACTACACTTAAGGCTTACAAAAAAAAATTAATCTAGATCTAAATCAATGTTTATACTATTATAATTAATGGCAAACTTATTCTCAGTATGAAGTCATTAATGATGAAAATTATTAGCCAAAAGAGGTTTTGTGGTTTCCCTTCCCTCTCCAATACTTCTTCTTCTTCTTAAACTGTCAGGTAGAGTTGAGCCTTTGGCTCTTGGAACTCTAGGCCAGCAAAAGTGAACAAGAGCTCCCTCTCACCGGCCTGTATGAAAACAGTGTACACTGTATTGTCTGGCGGGTGGGTCAGACTCGCGGCAAGAGGCCGCGTATAGATCTACTAAGACCCCACCCCCCATTTTTCTTTTCTATACCAGGCTAACCATACGGGACACGCCATCTATTATGTAACGGCCCCTTGAGGAACAGCGCCTGGATTGTGACATGATTGTGGGAGCTTTTTTACAACTTCACGCAGTGCAATGAGGATGCCCTCGCACCCCCTTAGGCACCCACACGGGAGTCTTGTTTTGCTACCCTTTAGCCTAATCGTTTCCTCCTACGAGCGTTTCCACCCGGGCGACTCTGTGAAGCAGGGTAGCATACCCGGGCCCTTTCAAATACAAAAACTAAAGCATTTTACCATTTTCTACCAGTCGCTGCGGACTCCATTGAATAGCAGATTTGGTTTTTGAATTTTTTTAGCGGAAGAGTAGCAAGCTAATTGCACTGTAGATACCTCAGAATATGCATTTTTAAAGCTTTACATAACAGAAATAATGCTTGGTTCCGGGGCTTTGCCCCGGACCCCACTGGTGAGATCTCTCAGCGCTCCCTCGGACTCCCTAACTTTCCTTTGGCGGTGTGTACTGTCTTTCCACTAATTATAGGAAGAGAGTATTCTAGGCTAGAAAAAACGTTCGAAAGAATGAAAGATCAGAATGCAACGAAGATTAATTACATATACACACACTAATATATATAAATATATAAATTGTGGAGTGGGGTAAAAATCCCCCCCACACCGAAAATATATGACATGCCATTTGTGGGCCGGTTTATATGGTAATGCCCGGGCCGATTTTGATACCCAGTCCTCCCCTGCCTCACAGTCAACAAGACACCACACCTGGCCGAGTAAATGCTACTTTTTATACAGGTAGAACAATGAACACCTCACAGTCAACAAGACACCACACCTAGCCGAGTAAATGCTACTTTTTATACAGGTAGAACAATGAACACCTCACAGTCAACAAGACACCACACCTAGCCGAGTAAATGCTACTTTTTATACAGGTAGAACAATGAACACCTTACAGTCAACTAGACACCACACCTGGCCGAGTAAATGCTACTTTTTTTACAGGTAGAACATAGAACACCTCACAGTCAACAAGACACCACACCTGGCAGAGTAAATGCTACTTTTTTTACAGGTAGAACAATGAACACCACACCTGGCCGAGTAAATGCTACTTTTTATACAGGTAGAACAATGAACACCTCACAGTCAACAAGACACCACACCTAGCCGAGTAAATGCTACTTTTTATACAGGTAGAACAATGAACACCTCACAGTCAACAAGACACCACACCTAGCCGAGTATTTGCTACTTTTTATACAGGTAGAACAATGAACACCTCACAGTCAACAAGACACCACACCTAGCCGAGTAAATGCTACTTTTTATACAGGTAGAACAATGAACACCTCACAGTCAACAAGACACCACACCTAGCCGAGTAAATGCTACTTTTTATACAGGTAGAACAATGAACACCTCACAGTCAACAAGACACCACACCTAGCCGAGTAAATGCTACTTTTTATACAGGTAGAACAATGAACACCTCACAGTCAACAAGACACCACACCTAGCCGAGTAAATGCTACTTTTTATACAGGTAGAACAATGAACACCTCACAGTCAACAAGACACCACACCTGGCCGAGTAAATGCTACTTTTTATACAGGTAGAACAATGAACACCTCACAGTCAACAAGACACCAAACCTAGCCCATTAAATGCTACTTTTTATACAGGTAGAACAATGAACACCTCACAGTCAACAAGACACCACACCTAGCCGAGTATTTCCAGGGTTGCTTAAAAAAACAAAACTTTAAGGGATGATCCAGTATCGACGTCCACACAAAACTGATTTTTTTTAACCACTGTTTTCTACCACTTTCAAATGTACAGACATGCACGCCATGCCTTTATTCTTCGGGGACTTTATTCACTAGACATGTTATCTCGTGTTTAAGGCATATGTGCAGAGGCGTAGTAAGGAGGGCAAGGGAGACATCATGCCCCGGGCGTCACACGCAAGCAAAATACGTCAAAAGTCTCGAAACAAACACGACTTTCCGGAAATTTTAAATCTTTAACTAAATCAAGGACTGGAAAATATATTTGTAATTAATATTAATATCTTGTCTTATAGATTATACTTATGCTATTTTTAATAATTCTTCGAGAGACTTCCATATGTGGCGTTCTTTCTGGTGTAATCGCCGTGCTTGATACAAGGCGTTGTGTTGATGTTTTTTAACGCAAACCAGTAGGAGTCTATTTGAACAAGATTATGATCTTGTGAGAAGCCAATTACAAACGAACATTCCCAACTGCCCCGGATGTATCTCACAATACATTTTTGAAAACAATGTTTTAGGCCCGCGTTGTTCTTATTGTAAACAATGTGTGGACTGTAGACGTTCATCTTGTTGTTGAACGTGAGAAAAAGAAATGTCTGTTTTCAAACAAATACTTTGTTTAAATGTTACAACGACTGGCTATAGTAACTTCACTGAAACAGAACTCGTGCACTACTTACAAATACTTCTTTTAAATTATTACATTTTTGTTTTGTTATGTATCATGAAATCTGTAAACAAGTAGTCCTTCACACTGAAGTACTATGATAGTTGTCGAAAGGCAAATGTTTGATAAAAACGAGTCCCCCCCCCCTTTTCCAAAGACACACTCACAACTACAAACTTGTTTACCTTGAATTCTAGAGCTCGTTAAGGACTCCCATCTTGTTAGTTTCGTCTGAATCCTTTTTTTACAAAGCTTCTATCAACTCTGTCTGTCTGGAGTGTGTCCACGTTATTTCTTCCAAACCCAGACTCGGGTCAAGTTGAAACATCGCACAATAATTCATTGACATAGACAAGACATGAATCACTGGAACACAATTAGCCAATTAGACAATTCATTCATGGTAATTGCTTATTTTGTTTAATATCAACAAGGGAAACTAATACATTCACAGATATGGCTAAATTTGTTGGGTTTATTCTCTTAAATAATTGTTAACGCTATTTCTCCCTTCCGCACTCTCCGATCAAGTTGATACTGTAAGCAATCATTAATTGTACCTAACAAAACATGGATCATTCAACAAAATACTCAATTTGTCGTTTAATTATTGGTACCTGTAATTAAATATTTTAACATCGAATAAGGGAAGTAACTTGTACATTATTGGTATATATTGTTTTAAGGACGGAGTTCTCCCCCTTAAGATAAGCTTTTTTTTTTTTTGAAAAGGATCTTTTATATATATATATAATTCTCTTCATGGCTCAACCGTTCCCGACACCACCAAAAAGTCATGTAAATATCACTCGGACAAGTTGTACATGAAGAGAAAATGTATTAAAAAACGAGAAAAACATTTTAAAAAATTATTTTGTAGAAAAGTGACAATACCTCTTTCATACAACTAATAGAGCGATTATTTTTTCCTTGATAACTAATGAGTTTTAGGTTAAAAAATAAAACATTTTTGACTCCGCCCCATTCCACGTAATCCCTTAACCCCCGAGAAGGAATCTTGGTTAAGTGAATGTACAAATCTAAACAACTTTATATTATAGTATTTTAATAATACGCCATTAAATCTAGACCATACTAGGCTTAAAAGATGATGCGAAAAATGTTCCTAAATATTAATTTATTAGATTATTGAAAGAATCCGACAATACACGAAGACGTTTAGTCCATTCAAGAGAAATATTTTCTAGTTCTCTAGCCAAATTTACATTTAGTATAGTATACTTTTAAACATTAGAACGGTCAAACTAGAGTTTCCCAGTGTGTGTTCATTGAGTTAGTGCTACCAACGATATTCATTAACTGTCGAATTTCTAGGAAAATCGTTAGAGATGTTTTTAAGATCCGTGTCCAGCATAAGGTTTTTCCACGAAGGTACGAGTTGAATAGAGGTATTGTTAAACCTGGAGTGAAAGAAGGCTAAATAAAAAAAAAAGATTGTTTGTATAAACTGTCTACAAGACCACGTGATGACAAGTTGCGTGTTTGTATAAACTGTCTACAAGACCACGTGATGACAAGTTGCGTGTTTGTATAAACTGTCTACAAGACCACGTGATGACAAGTTGCGTGTTTGTATAAACTGTCTACAAGACCACGTGATGACAAGTTGCCTGTTTGTATAAACTGTCTACAAGACCACGTGATGACAAGTTGCCTGTTTGTATAAACTGTCTACAAGACCACGTGATGACAAGTTGCGTGTTTGTATAAACTGTCTACAAGACCACGTGATGACAAGTTGCGCGCTACAAGATGTTTTTGAAAGATACGCACCAAAAAGTTTTTCAAAGGAAGTGTACAATTGTAATATTAAAAATGTGGATGTTGGCTTTAAGGAAATGTGACGATTTTGTGAACAAAAAAACTTTCATGCAAAATTAAACACTGCCACTTGGGTCTATGCAAAAAAAAAAAAAAAAAAAAGGGCCAAGCTGTTTGAAGTACACGGTAAGAAATAATATGTAGAAGTTTAGTCATTTTTTGTCCACCAATGGTATTACATTGAAAATAGTTAAAAAAAACAAGCAAATAGGGATGTAGATCTAGCGCCAGAGGCATGGACAGCACATGTAAACATAAAATTAAAATAAAAAATACTATTTAACTTTAGTTAGGCCAATATTAGCATTCTTTGTTTGGGATCCCTCAACTCAAGAAAACATAAAGAAATCAGAACTAATACATAATAGAGCAGTGAGATTTATAACAAACGAATATTCAAATTTGATTAACATCATTAGTAATAATAATAATAATAATAATCGTTATTATGCATAAGGAACTTTGTCTTATAATTTGTGCATTACACCAAAAACAAAACAAAAAAAAAACAACCCATTATAACTATAGGAAACCAAAAAATACATTCACATCAGACTTCCACATAATTTACATGCGAAAAGCTTATATCAGATAATTTCTATTTAATGATTAGATTGCCAGGGGAACAAAAGATTTTTCTGTGTCTGTTTGTCTTTGCTATCGGTGTCTTGTATCTCATTTGTGAAGGTAAAATCACTAAACTTATAGACTCTTCAGGACAGAAGAATAAAAAGTAAAGTAGTTAAAACACTAAGCCATAACTTACTAATAGAAAAACAAAACCGAATGAAATTCTCAGACACAAAGATAGAGGCACATTTCTTACGCTAGGACAAATGTATACAAGTGCTCCTTCTTCCACAGTGCCATTAGAGAATGGAATGTGTTGCCTGAATCAGCCAGGAAAACCAACGATTTAGCAGAGTTTAAGTCATTGATTAACATGCATGACTAGATTGACACATGAAATGCGTAGGACGTAATTATATTCTTCTTTTTAAGTAACGTCTGTAATATATAAGATTAGAAGATAAGATCATTAGTGTAGAGTTCACGTCAATTTTGTTTAATGTTTATTCTTTAACTGAGGTTTCTTCGTGTACTTGAATGTGATGAGTACCTAAAGCCTAAAGTAAAATCAGTAATTAGTCATTATCATAATTTGGATACTAATACACATTATCTTTATATCACCTAATGAACTATGTCTCGTGGAGAAAAACGCCTTTCATTTCGACCAAAAAAGGGTCTCTGTATGGGATAGGGAACTGATTACAATGGGGTTTTTTTTTTGGCCATTATGTTTAAGACTTAATTAGACTTAGATCGTCCCATTAGACGGCTAGCTGTCTCCAAAAAAACAATTGTCACTAGCAACGAGTGGAGCCTCTTCCCAAGCGTTGCTTACTGCTCTAAGGTCATCAGTCATACAGGACGTCCTTGTTTGCGCTTTCATTGTATCGGCCACCATGTCGTTTTGTTTAAGACTTAAACAGAAACCAAATTTCAAAATTTATTTTCTGAAGAAGACGAAAACACTTTGCATGTGAAATATAATATTTTGACTGCATGTATAATTACTTTGCACTTATTATGTATCCCAGCTAACAGAAGTGTATCTGATCAATTATTATATCCCCAGTATTGAGAAGAATTCTATGGGAAAAGATTGAACGTCCAGCTTCAGGCAACGAAGAAATAGGCAGAGGAGAATGCAAATAAGTTTTCCTTAAGGCCCGTGATGATGACGTATGGCCTTGCTGGTATATGGCAGCGTCGATAAACAATACATATTCTTAGTGTTCAATTCTAGCAGCGTACAGACCAACATTCTCTCGTTTTGTAAAGAGCTGTATGAAACAAAGAAACATTCCAAGACAGAGCGTGAATCGCAAAATTCTCTTTGTGAATTAATCGAGTGCATTCACTTTGGAGTTGGGGCGCGGTGGCTGAGTGGTTTAGCGATTGGCTTTCTAGCCTGGAGTCCTGGGTTCCATTCTTGATGAAAACTGGGATTTTGAATTTCGGGAGTCTACTTAACTCTAATTGGTACCTGACTTGAGTTGGGGGGGAAACAATAGCGGTTGGAAGTTGTGCTGGCCACATGACACCCTGCTTGTTAACCATTGGCTAAAGAAGTATTTGACCTTAACATCATCTGCCCTATAGATCGAAAGGTCTGAAAGGGGAACTATACTTTTTTTTCTAAATTGACTGTGGACTAAATGTGCTTATTTCTACACAAAGTAGGATAGACTGCTGCAACAGTAACACATTTAAACAAAAGGCTAGAACACAATAACAACTTTTCTCAGCGGAAACAAAATGTGTTGATGTTGACAAACAATGATGAAAGAACCATGGCGTTGTTCGTCTTTTTGTTTCAAAAATTTGTTTTTCATATTGTTTGTTCTGATTTCAGTATTGCTTTTGGGATACAGTGGAGTTACGTATAAACTGACTATCTCGCCATTGAAGTTCTTATACAAAGACCTTTTACAAGAACATGGACAAAATAGAATTAATGGCACCATTCAAAACATGACCAAGAGTGATAATGTAACTCAGTCTTTGGTCTGCCTAGGGCCTTCTTCCTTAGACAAAACAAGGTTAAGGTCGGAGCTAAAGGACATGGAATTCGAACCTGCTGAAGATCATGAGTTTAAATCTCAATACATCATCACGCCCAAAGTGTGTCTGCCTCCAAGCTCTGTGCCGGGCTACGTTTCCAAGGGCAATACAAGGACTAAGGTGATATCCTGTTTCAACTGTCCTGCATGGTTCATACACTCCAAACTGAACCACCATAATCGAGATTTCCGATCTTGTGAGTACAGTAACTGTCATTTTGACGTCACCGGGAAGTTTCAATCTACGGCAGATGTCTTGGTCTTCTTTGTTGGATACTTAAGAAATACTCCAGTACCGAGACGGCCTGTTGGACAAATTTGGGTCAAGGCATTCTGGGAATCACCTAAATATTACAATTATCCAGGTAAAAGTTATTATAACAACAAAAAAACAAAACAAAAAAAACAACACATCATTGGAAATTTTTCTTTGCTATAAAGAAGTCAAAACATTTTGTTTTCAAAGCTTCTATCAACTCCAACTCTGTCTGGTCAAAAGTTTGTAAACGTTTACATCTCCCACACACATTCTCGGATCTAGTTGAAACTTTGCACAATTATTCATTGGCGTAGATAAAAGATGAATCAATATCATAGATTAACAAATAAGTCAATTAATTTCTGGTAATTATTTTGTTTGATAACAATATATATATATATATATATATATCCTCCTTCGATGCCAAAATTGAGTACATTTCTCATTTCCTTTGAACTGGAAGATAGCTGTAACGTCCGATACTTGCATAATGACAAGGGTAAGTTGGATCTACTACAGACAAGCCTGCTTCTTTTCTCGACACTCTCAACTAATGACAAGGGTAAGTTGGATCTACTACAGACAAGCCTGCTTCTTTTCTTGACACTCTCAACTAATGACAAGGGTAAGTTGGATCTACTACAGACAAGCCTGCTTCTTTTCTTGACTATCTCAACTAATGACAAGGGTAAGTTGGATCTACTACAGACAAGCCTGCTTCTTTTCTCGACACTCTCAACTAATGACAAGGGTAAGTTGGATCTACTACAGATAAGCCTGCTTCTTTTCTCGACACTCTCAACTAATGTCAAGGGTAAGTTGGATCTACTACAGATAAGCCTGCTTCTTTTCTCGACACTCTCAACTAATGACAAGGGTAAGTTGGATCTACTACAGATAAGCCTGCTTCTTTTCTCGACACTCTCAACTAATGTCAAGGGTAAGTTGGATCTACTACAGATAAGCCTGCTTCTTTTCTCGACACTCTCAACTAATGACAAGGGTAAGTTGGATCTACTACAGATAAGCCTGCTTCTTTTCTCGACACTCTCAACTAATGTCAAGAAGCTATTTGACTGTTAGAGCTGGATGGACTCAGAGGCGCCCTAAAGAACCAGAAATTAAACCAAGGTCGAGAGACAGTGTGTAAGAAAGGGGAGTGCAGTCAGGACAGCAAGGCAGTAAGCAGGGTGCGGTACGGTGTGAGTCCTCGAGACTGTAGCTGTACGAGTCCAGGAGTAGACAGAGTCTAGATCTGGTATCGTTTAGAAGACAGTTCTGTTAAGTACAACAATGCATTTATAGTTGCGTAGCCAATAGTGTGGAGGCGAGGTGGCTGAGTGGTTAAGCGCTTGGCTTCTGAACTGAGTGTTCCGGGTTCAAATCCTGGTAAAGGCTGAGATTTTGAATTTCGGAATTTTAGGGCACTACTGAGTCCATCCAGCTCTATGGGCACCTGAAAGTAAAGGTGGTTGGTCGTTGTGCTGGCCACATGATACCCTCCTTAACCGTTGCCACAGAAACAGATGGCCTTTACATCACCTTCCTCATAGATCACAAGGTCTAAAAGGGGAACTTTACAGCCAATAGTATACAACTGGCTGTTGCCCGGCTGTTGGTGTATTTATTTGATTCAACTACCACATTATTGTTTGGAACTCTTGTAAAGTTCTTAGATGTGTTGTGTTGACCAGTCTATACAGACGGCCTGGTAGAGAAAATCGTAACAATGTATAAACGATTGTCCAGGGATTTATTTCGCTTTATCGTTCAGAACTAAAGGTCTATAAAAACAGAAGAATCAAATATTTATGGCATTAGATTTCAATTTGTAAAAGTGACAACAATACTTATAAAATCTACATCAATAAAATATGACCTATGCATTCGTTTACGCAATAATTTCTTTAATTATTCATTATCATTGTTATTGATCGTTATAAGAGATTGTTCTTATGATCTCTTATGAAGTCTCCACATCTTCAGCGAGTCTCTGTCTCTCTCTCTCTTTCTCTCGTATCTCCCCTAAGTAATTAGAGCTTCTATGGTTTTTGAAGCATGGGCTCGATGGTTCAGCAACTATTGCTCTAAGACAAATTAGTGTTTAATTTTATTTCAAAATGATATTTTCAATGAGCAATATGTCGCCATTCTGAAACGAATTGACGATCCTACAATAAAGTTGGCAGTAATATTTTCTCATTACCTTCACGACCTCAGTTGTGTACATTCATGACCTCAGTTGTGTACATCCATGACCTCAATTGTGTACATTCATGACCTCAGTTGTGTACATTCATGACCTCATTTGTGTACATTCACGACCTCAGTTGTGTACATTCATGACCTCATTTGTGTACATTCACGACCTCAGTTGTGTACATTCATGACCTCATTTGTGTACATTCACGACCTCAGTTGTGTACATTCATGACCTCAGTAGTGTACATCCATGACCTCAATTGTGTACATTCACGACCTCAGTTGTGTACATTCATGACCTCAGTTGTGTACATCCATGACCTCAATTGTGTACATTCACGACCTCATTTGTGTACATTCACGACCTCAGTTGTGTACATTCATGACCTCAATTGTGTACATTCATGACCTCATTTGTGTACATTCATGACCTCATTTGTGTACATTCACGACCGCAGTTGTGTACATTCATGACCTCAGTTGTGTACATCCATGACCTCAATTGTGTACATTCATGACCTCATCTGTGTACATTCATGACCTCTATTGTGTACATTCATGATCTCAGTTGTGTACATTCATGACCTCTATTGTGTACATTCATGATCTCAGTTGTGTACATTCATGACCTCAATTGTGTACATTCATGACCTCATCTGTGTACTTTCATGACCTCTATTGTGTACATTCATGATCTCAGTTGTGTACATTCACGACCTCATCTGTGTACATTCATGACCTCAGTTGTGTACATCCATGACCTCAATTGTGTACATTCATGATCTCAATTGTGTACATTCATGACCTCAATTGTGTACATTCATGACCTCAATTATGTACATTCATGATCTAAATTATGTACATTTACGACACCAATTGTGTACATTCACAACCCCATTTCCACATTGTTTTTATATATCTTCCATGCAGTTCCCTACGATCGATGGAAGAATGTCTTCAACTGGACATTTACCTACAGAACGGACTCTGATATATTCGCGCCTTCTACATTATTAGCCTGGCGTCACCACAGCCTTTTATTGACGGATGCTCAATATTGTGAGTCTTTCTTTATCATACTTTATGACGGGGAATAATCCATTACTTTGTCTATGATTTTTTTTGTTTTATGTGTAACAAATGGCGAATATATGCAAGCTAGTTAGCAGCCAATAATATAGCACAGGAACAATATACCTGTGTACTCTCATATTTAGGCCTACTGGTATTCACTCTTTCATCACCCTCCTTGAAATGTTGTTCACTCTTTAGTCACTGTTCTTCGCTCTTTTAATATATTTGTAGTCACCCCTTCACTCTTTATTCACCATGCAATATTCATTCACCCCTTCAATCTTAATTCACCACCTAACCTTCATTCACCCCTTCACTCTTTATTCACCGTTTAATATTTATTCACTCCTTCACTTCTATTAAGTCTTTATTACCGTAGGCGTACAATAAATCTGTAAGTCATAGACTGGTGATCTGATAACCAGGGTCAACACGAGTAATTTGCAACAAAAATGGACTGCTTTATAAAAAAAAATTGTTAAAGAATTTCATTCTAGCGATAATTTATTTTAGGCTAATAGCCAAAGTCCCTGAATGACTATGGTTGATACTATTGTCCTTGTTGCTCTTAAACGTATTCATTGTACTAGGTATGTAACAATACTTAGGAAAACAAAATGGACTTGCTACAGTCTAAATCCTGCTAACGATGAATGATAGGCACAAAACTCCAGTGCGAATCCGTCTGCCCCCTGGCTGACAAAAGTGGTCATCATAGTAAGAAACGAACTACATACATATAGGCCTACAAGTTAACGTCAAAGTGCCCAAATCCAGCATTGCATACAATGTGCCTAAAAACGTCAGGTAAAGTAAGAAAGCAATTTTTGATTTCATACTTTGCCTAGACATTCTATAGAATCACTAGAACTGCTTAAGGCAATGTTTGAAATGTTCATTTAAATTAGTTTATTAATAATATCCATTTCACAGAATACTATTTTTATTCGCCAGTAATCTTAAATCATTTAGTCCCGATGGAATTTTTAAAATGACAACTGTCTAAGTGTCATGCTTTGTATAACTGCATTGTAAGAAAGTGGATACACAAGATGTTTCCTAGTGTGTTATATGAAAGGCAAAAGAAAATAGGTCAACTGTGTAATCAAGGCAAATCCAACTACTATCTCTCGTAAAATTTAAATTTAATTATTAGTATAGAAACAGTAATATCAAACAAAAATCCATTCTCTTCTGCTAGATCTATGTGGTAACAACTGTCTAACATAAACGCCAGTAGGCCTACAGGAAAAAGACCCCCCCCCCCCCACACCAACTAACACCCTGTCTCTCACATGCATAGAAGAAAAAACAACAACATTCAGTTCACAGCACGTGCAGACTTTTCCTATTCATAAACTCATTCCTAACCTGGGAGTACATCGACAGATGGGTTTAACTCTATCCTACCTAGGCATGGGAACTAAATTTAAAAAAAACATACTAAAACTAAGTTTTAACTAAAATACAGAAGTTAGAGGTTTTTTTTCACCAATTTCAAAAGATAGTTAAACTAAACTAACTAAAATTAATTAAATTTAACAATTTAACTATACATAACTTTTTTTTTTTTGGGTGGGAAAAGGAAGGGGGGGGGGTGATCTAGATCTAGTTAATCATTCGACATCTTTCTCCATAATAAAGTCAGTGAAAGAAAATGTTTCTTAGAACACGCACAATATAATTGACAGAAAAAAAAAGTCTGAATAAATATGTGTTTTTATTTTGCCTTGAATTAAAACCTCTGGAAAAGAAGGGTACTTTTATTTATTTTTTTAAAATGATATTATTTTATAATGGAAAATCTTATAGTACCGGTAAAGTTTAATAACTCATAAAAGAAGTGGATATAGCATTTCACATTTAGATCTTCGCTAAAGAAATAAAAACGAAGTTTCTTGGGTTCTAATGAAGTCTTTGTTAAGATGTATGACTAGATTGACACATGAAATGCAAAGGACGTAATTATCTGACTACTCAACATACACTATTGCATAACGTGCAAGGAAAAAAAACACAGGGTGGTCTTGTCATCGTGGACTGTACAATACAACAGGATGGTCTTGTCATCATGGACTATACACTACAACAGGATGGTGTTGTCATCATGGACTATACACTACAACAGGGTGGTCTTGTCATCATGGACTATACGCTACAACAGGGTGGTCTTGTCATCATGGACTATACACTACAACAGGATGGTCTTGTCATCATGGACTATACACTACAACAGGATGGTCTTGTCATCATGGACTATACACTACAACAGAGTGGTCTTGTCATCATGGACTATACACTACAACAGGATGGTCTTGTCATCATGGACTATACACTACAACAGGGTGGTCTTGTCATCTTGGACTATACACTACAACAGGATGGTCTTGTCATCATGGACTATACACTACAACAGGGTGGTCTTGTCATCATGGACTATACACTACAACAGGATGGTCTTGTCATCATGGACTATACACTACAACAGGGTGGTCTTGTCATCATGGACTATACACTACAACAGGATGGTCTTGTCATCATGGACTATACACTACAACAGGGTGGTCTTGTCATCATGGACTATACACTACAACAGGGTGGTCTTGTCATCATGGACTGTACACTACAGTACACTATGTCTACATGCTATGCCTATCTGACCAGGTTGTTAAAATCAGTCGGACACAGCCTATTTACTTAAGGGCAGGGATGGTGAGTAACTATTTTAGTGTAATGGTAGATCTATGTACATTCTTGACTAACTAGACCAATGTGTTATTTTCTCGTCTGACCACTCAACATACAACAAACATTATTGCATAACACGCAAGAAAAAAAACGCAAATTGTCTTGTCACCATCGACTATACACTACATGTATACATCTGTCTGACCAGGCTGTTAAAATCAGTCGGACAGACAGTCTATTTACATGTCTACATCTGTCTGACCAGGCTGTTAAAATCAGTCGGACAGTCTATTTACATGTCTACATCTGTCTGACCAGGCTGTTAAAATCAGTCGGACAGACAGTCTATTTACATGTCTACATCTGTCTGACCGGGCTGTTAAACTTAAGCTTTATGGAACACCCCTCGTCAGCAATCTCCCTACGTTTTTTTTTCTCAACAAAAATAATTTCTAAGTAGAAAGGCAATAAAAATGACTACAAATAGAACATGTTCTAGACCAGATTTTCTTTTGCTCTAACGTGAGATTTGTTTTATTGCCCTTTCTTTATAAAAATGAAGACAAATGATTGAAACTTCATTACATTAATTTTATTTTATTTTTCTTTAAGAAAAAACTAACAAATTTATTAAAAATAAGCGCAGCTTTTAAGAAAAATCGAACTTTGATCCTTTTTAGCTGTTGCATGTAAACAGCTTTACTGCTCAATGTTTCGGCTTCTTTTAATGTAATTTTAGTCTTGTAAGATGAAACTAAACAATTGTATATTTGCTAATACTATTTTAAAATATGGTTCGTTGATTTAAAGAAGTGTTTGATTATTAAAAATCGAAATTGCACTTAGCAAAGGTAATTTTTTTTCACTTAAGAAATACGTTTATTTATTTATAAATAAGACATTTTGTACTTTGCCTGAAGCACAGCTAGTCATTCTATAGAATGCCTAGTCATTCTATAAAATGCCTAGTCAAAGTAGAAAAGGAAATTATCATTTCGTACTTTGCCTAATCGTCAGGCATTCTTTGGAGTGGCTGTATTTCGCACTTTGCCGTAACTTATAAATCCTGTGGCATTGAACGTCTTAAAGTACAAACTTTTCCTTTGGCAATTTTGTGTATGACTAAACAGGCCAATCCTTGATACACAGCTGTGGTCACAGACTGGGCATCTGTAATCACCAGGCGCTGTTGCACTTTCGACCTTTCTTTGTACTTTTGGTGTATATGCCATCTGCAATCCAGGGCAGTACCTTTATGCCCATTCCCCATGTGTATCTATTCAGTGCCTCTTTTTCCCAACTGTTAGTGTCCATTGTTTAGAGCTTCATGCCGCGTGTGCATATATTTATTTAATTCTATCATTACCTTTACTTTCTTGCAGTATTTATTGAATGTTTGAGAAAAAATGTTTTCAACTCCTCAGTAGAATTGGCGCAAAACAAAACCAAAATGGCCGCCTGGTTTGTGAGCAACTGTAAGAGTGCCAGTCAAAGGGAAAAGTACGTCAAAGTGATGCAAGTAAGACTTTGGTTACTTTCAAATAAAATTAGCAGAAGTTTTCAACAGACTATTCGCTTAAGACTATCTTTTATAAAATTAGCCAACAGTTTTATCATGGTCAAGTAGGCTAACCTTTTCAGGCCTTGCCATCTGACAGGGCAAATGACGCTAAGACCACTACTAGTAATGACCACAGAAGTATTTGGTAAAATAGTCTACAACTTGAAGGTTCATATACGTGAAAATTAGGGATGTTCTCTGGTGTCGAAATCACCAACATGGCTAAGCAAATTGAAATTTATACTGAGCAAAGTGCAGTGGCGGCGATTGGCAGAACGAGCCGCAGAAGAAAACTGATCGAGTAGAGAGGCCCCACTGGAGTTATTCCGTATCGATAATTGTTACTGGTAAATCAACAAGAGCTGAAATTTCAGAACATAAATATACCAACCATTCAAAATTACAGAGAACACCAGAGGAGAACCCCAGAGGAGAGCACCAGTGCAGTGGCGGCGATTGGCAGAACGAGCCGCAGAAGAAAACTGATCGAGTAGAGAGGCCCCACTGGAGTTATTCCGTATCGATTATTGTTACTGGTAAAATCAACAAGAGCTGAAATTTCAGAACATAAATATACCAACCATTCAAAATTACAGAGAACACCAGAGGAGAACCCCAGAGGAGAACACCAGAGGAGAACCCCAGAGGAGAACCCCCATTTACGCGCAAGTCCCCTGAAAACCTAAGGTGAATCTTACAGTCTCACTTGAAACATATCAAACGAATGAAGTTGCACATTTTTTGGCAATTCTAAACGAGATTTTTTTATATTTTCCTCACTTAATGCTTATGAACGAAATAATAATAACCTCATCGATCTAATTGCCTCATTAACTGATTAATTAAATCATAATTAAATATATATATATGTATATTCTAAACGACTGATACGGGTTTTTACCACTCGAAGACTTAAATTAAAGGAGTCATTTGCGAACATTACTGGACCGGAAATAGCACAACAAACAGAAGTAAAGATGCGTGATGGAAATATTTGTGTTCGGGAAACTAAAAATTCAGAGTACGTTCACCACACATTTTGTAATTACCAGTTTTGCAAATATGTCTATATTTAGAACACACTATATCACCAAAGAAGGCTACAATTTATGAAATATATATATATATATATATATATATATATATATATATATATATATATATATATATATATATATATATGGCTCCTTTTGTCTGCATTTTTCACGTCTGAAACGCATTCTCCTGACATCTACAGCTCATTATTTATCTGTGGGGTTCGGGGCGAAGCCCCGACGCCAAAAGCGTTTTCTTGTATTTTTCATGGCTGAAACGCATTCTCCTAACATCTACAGCTCATTACTCATTAGTGGGTTTCGGGGCGAAGCCCCTACGCCAAAAGCGTTTTCTTGCATTTTTCACTGCAGAAACGCTTTCTCCTGACATCTACAGCTTATTATTCATCATTGAGGTTCGGGGCGAAGCCTCGACGCTAAAAGCGTTTTCTGGCATTCTTCACGCAGTAACGCATTCTCCTGACCTACAGCTCATTACTCTTTCTATTATAAAGGACCTTTTGAAAAATGAGGAAAAATATTCTAATATGAATTTATAGTCCCTTAATACATTGCAAATACAACCGATTTGCTCTTTGAAAAGATAAGATACCCCACATATTTAGATTAAAGCTTTGAGGATCGCCGCCGAAAAAAAAAAATTCGATAAATAATATTTAATAAATTTCATGTATGAATTGTGAGTTATAGTCCTTAATTTATTTAACTAGAAAAATATGAGATAAAGTAAAGGTTGGAAAAAGTCGACTAGGAAAAGATTATCTGGCTTTTGAACTCAACCGTGACTGTTATATTGAAAAATTTCGTTTGAATTATAACTTTTCCAAAGCAGTCTTTCGTAAAATAGTTATGATAAATTCATGTAAAATTACACAAACTCTGTCTGGAAAGGGGAAGGGCGATAAAATGAAAACGATTAATTCTCGCTCCTTTTTATAATTTCTGCTATTGATTGCATTTTGCATTAAAGAATAGGGGATGGGCGACTCGATATAAGAATTTACTTTATAGCATATATAAATTATATTAGTGACATTTTTTTTTTTATTTTGTAATTTCTTACTATAATACAAAAAGAAAAAGTATTGGTTTGTCGGATGGGGGGGGGGGGGGGGGGGAAAGGTGATTGCATGTATCGCACTTCCACCTGTTTATATTATATAGATATTCGACTAATTTTGTTCACATGTTCACATACTATGATTTCTCCATAAAAGTAGAGGTATTCGCTCCTCCCCTTCCAATCGGCCAACAGGTGAACGACATAATATAAAGACCGGTTAAAATACCAATAACAAGTTTTAATCATATAGATATTTAATTGATTCTGTTAGCAAGCTGTGATTTCTAGAAGTATATAGAACTGCCCCCCCCCCACTCGAAAGTTTATGGTGGAGGGGGCGGATTGATGCCTTCGCTCCCTTCCGACCCTTCCAAATCGGCAAAATACTAGAAAGGGGGGGGGGGGCGAAATAATCTAAAAATAGGTTGAAATATAAATAATTATTATATATTATTAACATAAGTAATAAATTCGTATACAAATTGTGTGAATTCTATACTAAAATTCGTCCGCCCCCCCTTGGGGGGGGGGGGGTCGGCCGAGTGGGGGGGCCTATAGCCCCCCCCCCCTGGATCCGCCAGTGCTCCGGTCTTTGGCTATGTCTTCCCACATACTTTCGCTACCCCGTAACTGTTGTCTCCCGTGTTGTTTTAGCCGCTTTGCAGCAGCACCAGAGTTTCCTCTCCGGGGCGCATTCCTGGGCCTTGGATAAAGGGGTCATGGGTGGCCCATGCGTCATGATCCCTCTCTCGACCTTGCTGATGTGATCCAAAGGAACGCATCGCATTACATTCGGCACCAACTCAGTTGCAGAAGCTGCCGGAGGGAATTTCATAGCTGATACTCCCAACGCCTAATGGGCTTCACTCCTGATTTCTCCTCGAGGTTGTCTCTTGAAGCCTCAGTACCGCAAGGCAGCGGGGGTTTGAAGTCAGAGTACTCCTCTCCTAGATGAACTGCCTTACTAGGCTGACGAGCTCCATCTGCCCGAAGCTCCCGGTTTTGTGGCGCCAGGTATCCGCCTTCACCCCTTCACCTGTTAGTAAGAGCAGTTATATATATATTCAAAAGCAAAAACCTGTCCAATCTACTGAACCTAGACTATACACGATCTGATGACAACTTTTACTAATGAGATAAAATTTGTTAACTATTTTCGCGCGTCGCTCGAGCTTATGAAAAGCAACTCAATAAAGAGCTTTTGTGTATGCTTTATTCACACAAACTCGTTGACGGACCTTACGGATCTGTTGTCATTCAAGCTCTTAAATATGAAATATTGTTCTGTTGATTGATTTATACTGTCTCTTAAATCTTTATAAATTTTTTTGGCCTCTAAAAAAGTAAAAAATCAGAAACTGAAAAATATGACACTGAGAAGTAGTATTACCAATGACTTGTTTTAGACACTAGATCCACTGCCTAAAATAGAGACCCCTTATCAATAGACAGCAAGTCTATCTCCATAGAGTTTGTATCAGATGAAGAACCAGTTAATGTCTTCTCAAATGCTTTTTTGTGTCGGATATAACATTATGGCAACGTCTTTCAATGTGACCTCCTTCACATTGTTTAGTTTGACTATTTAATTAAATCTCTAAAAATTTTCCTTTTTCTTTTCATAATCTGCCCCACAGATTGCAAGGTCTGAAAGAGAAACTTTTAATTTTTTTTTTAAATATCAGCACCTCCAGCCTTCCCAACTGCTTACATGTTCTGTATCCAGCCACCTCCAGCCTTCCCAACTGCTTACATGTTCTGTATCCAGCCACCTCCAGCCTTCCCAACTGCTTAAATGTTCTGTATCCAGCCACCTCCAGCCTTCCCAACTGCTTACATGTTCTGTATCCAGCCACCTCTACCCTCCAACTGCTTAAATGTTCTGTATCCAGCCACCTCCAGCCTCCAACTGCTTAAATGTTCTGTATCCAGCCACCTCTAGCCTCCAACTGCTTACATGTTCTGTATCCAGCCACCTCCAGCCTCCAACTGCTTAAATGTTCCGTATCCAGCCACCTCTAGCCTCCAACTGCTTAAATGTTCTGTATCCAGCCACCTCTAGCCTCCAACTGCTTAAATGTTCTGTATCCAGCCACCTCTAGCCTCCAACTGCTTAAATGTTCTGTATCCAGCCACCTCTAGCCTCCAACTGCTTAAATGTTCTGTATCCAGCCACCCAAAGGCTCCAACTGCTTACATGTTCTGTATCCAGCCTCCAACTGCTTAAATGTTCTGTATCCAGCCACCTCTAGCCTCCAACTGCTTAAATGTTCTGTATCCAGCCTCCAACTGCTTAAATGTTCTGTATCCAGCCACCTCTAGCCTCCAACTGCTTAAATGTTCTGTATCCAGCCACCTCTAGCCTCCAACTGCTTAAATGTTCTGTATCCAGCCACCCAAAGGCTCCAACTGCTTACATGTTCTGTATCCAGTCACCTCTAGCCTCCAACTGCTTAAATGTTCTGTATCCAGCCACCCAAAGGCTTCAACTGCTTAAATGTTCTGTATCCAGCCACCCAAAGGCTCCAACTGCTTACATGTTCTGTATCCAGCCACCCAAAGGCTCCAACTGCTTATATGTTCTGTATCCAGCTACCCACAGGCTCCAACTGCTTACATGTTCTGTATCCAGCCACCCAAAGGCTCCAACTGCTTACATGTTCTGTATCCAGCCACCTCCAGCTTAAATATTCTTGGTCCATCCTTGATAATGCAAATGTTTTAATGAGTTTACAAGTTTTTCAACAAAGAAAACATTAAAGCTTAAAAATAAGTTGCCTCCCATGTCTCAAAATTATATATATTTGTAACTTATGTTGTCATCAGCTCCGTCGATTTCCATCTTTAAACTTGGCATTGATACCGGTAAAAGAATTGTTCTTTGAGATGAAACTTTGCTGTAGTCATGTTTCATCATCATTTTTGGGAGATACAGAAAAGAAAAATAAGAAAGACAACAATTTGCAGATATACTTTTATATCTATAGGTCAGTGCATTTGTTTGTATGCTTTCAGAAGTACATTGAAGTGGATATCTATGGAAAGTGTGGCAATCTAAGTTGCCCTCGCTCAGCCAGAAGTGAGTGTGAGTCTTTGCTTGGCAAGTCTTATAAGTTCTACCTCAGCTTCGAGAACTCCCTCTGCCTTGACTACGTCACGGAAAAAGTTTTCCAACGATTGGCCACCAGAAGTCACGTGATACCCGTCGTCCGAGGAGGATTTAATTATACTAAATATTTGCCCCCCGGATGGTTTGTAAACGCAGCGGATTTTCCGAACGCAAGAGAATTGGCAGTTTATTTGAAAGGTCTAGGGAACGACCCCCAGAAATACGCCGCTATGCTTAAAGAAAAAGACAAACTGGTCACTTTGGGCTATAAGAACGACTACTGCGACTTTTGTGAAAAACTGCACACGGACCAAAGGACTAAAATAATCTCAGACATAAAAGAGTGGTCCCACAAAGCCACGTGCTATAGCCCTTGAGACGTCACGTGATGAATTTTTAAACGTTTTCCTTTATTGTAAGCATGTGTGTACTAATACATTGACTCAAGAAACATTTCAAGCACTAAATAAATACTCGTGCAATACAAATATCCAGGAAGCACTTTTAGAACCACGCCAGGCCCTTCGGCAACTCTTAGTCTATGTTAGAACGATGTCACGCCAGGACCTTCGGCAACTCTTAGTCTATGTTAGAACGATGTCACGCCAGGCCCTTCGGCAACTCTTAGTCTATGTTAGAACGATGTCACGCCAGGACCTTCGGCAACTCTTAGTCTATGTTAGAACGATGTCACGCCAGGACCTTCGGCAACTCTTAGTCTATGTTAGAACGATGTCACGCCAGGCCCTTCGGCAACTCTTAGTCTATGTTAGAACGATGTCACGCCAGGACCTTCGGCAACTCTTAGTCTATGTTAGAACGATGTCACGCCAGGCCCTTCGGCAACTCTTAGTCTATGTTAGAACGATGTCACGCCAGGACCTTCGGCAACTCTTAGTCTATGTTAGAACGATGTCACGCCAGGACCTTCGGCAACTCTTAGTCTATGTTAGAACGATGTCACGCCAGGACCTTCGGCAACTCTTAGTCTATGTTAGAACGATGTCACGCCAGGACCTTCGGCAACTCTTAGTCTATGTTAGAACGATGTCACGCCAGGACCTTCGGCAACTCTTAGTCTATGTTAGAACGATGTCACGCCAGGACCTTCGGCAACTCTTAGTCTATGTTTCACCTTAAAAGGGGGAGGGTAAATTCTCCCTGCAATACTAAAAAAGAATGTCAATAAGATGTAAAATATGTGCTGGTATCTTCTTAAAATGTATTTCTCCAGGACTAAGAAAACATTTACTACCACTCTACCAGTAGGCCTACCCTGTTCGTAAAACCACAGTCTTTAATCTTAACCTTTACTGCCTGTATTTAGTCATGCGAATAATAAAGACTGTAATCATTTGCATCGCCCATTTCTAATGTCACTACTTACCATATGAAAAAAAAGTACATTGCAATTAAATTTAAAAATTACTAAAGCAAATGTTTTTGCTTCTCCCAGAAACGCACTGATGTTCACTTTAGACTTAAGCTATTTGAGATTTGGCGCCCTTACAAATCCAGACATTTTATATCAGTGCCAAATATTTCTTGGAGACCTAAGTTGCTAAGAGGTGAATCCGTGAACAAAAGTTAATGCATGGCGTGGCGGTTGAATTTGAAAAGTTCTATTTGAGTTTTGATAACACCTGACGCGATTTGCGTCACTGCCGATTGGCCAGAAGTCACGTGATTTTCATCGTCCAAGAAAGGTTTCATCCCCCCCCCCCCGAGTGTGTCGTAAACTCGGAATAATTCACGACAGTAAAAAGGTTGTCTTTGACAGGTCCAGAATGTACAGGTCCAGAATGTACAGGTCCAGAATGTACAGGGCCAGATTTACGCCAGTGCAAGACTGAGCAGGACCTCACCTACAATTTTAAATAAAATATGCACATTAAATACGCGTATGATAAAAATTAAGGAAATGAAGATAAATGTAGAAGAAGCCTGCTCTATTTCATTCTTGACCAATATGACACGCTTTAATGTTTACTATTATTTAGTGTATTTACTTTGAAGCCTGAAAAGAGAATGGGCCTTAACAAAATCCTGCTCAGATTCCGAACTTGGTGAAACTCGGCACTGCTGGAGAGTGACTCCTTCGACTTGTGAGGAGACAACTTTTCACAGAAATAAAGACAAAAAATAATTTCAGACATAAAAGACTGGCACATGCCACAAGATATCATGTGACAGGTTTCCCACAATCCTAAGCATCCCTTGGTAACTTGTTGACAGAGATACTTATACAAACCAGACATTTCCATAATGGAGCTGCACTTGCAATAATACGCAATTCCTTATTGTCCCTACCACTAGAAAGCCTTTTTACTGACATAAAAATGTGCACATTTTTCATTTCATAAAACAAACATAAGGACTGTTTTCATAGGTGTCACAACTTTTTATTTGCCATTGTTTCTGGAATGTTTTGAGTCTTACAACAGTTCCACTGGAAGGAAATCAGTTTCATCATGCAGTCAATAATAATTGAAAATTGAAGACCTGTTCTGTCAATTTTGGAAACTATTAATCTGTAATGTCCTAGGGTTATAATCTCCTGCTACTAACAAGGCAGATCATTAGGATGAAATTGTAGTTTGAAGACGATTGCACATAGTCTGTGACCTTGAATATTTTTTTTCATTCATGTTTTTAAACTTAGTTAATATAAGTAAATAGAAAAAAAAAAACATTTGAAATTCTGCCTTAGATAAATAGTTCTAAACTATGAATAAAGTGGATATATATTTGATCCTAATTCCTTTGTTGTCCCTGCTAATCTTGCTTTAACCATTACAGACTGAAGACTCATTTTGACAGAACAGGGATGGGGCTATTTCAGACATTTTTTTAGGCAAGATTACAAAATAAAAATAGTTTTCTTTCATTCAAAGTAATAAAAAAATTAACAATTTTTGATTGCAAAGCATTTAAAACATTAGAAAAAAAAATTTACTTCCCACATCCTAATATTTCATTTTGTAGAACAAAGTTCAGCAATCAAGTTTTTCTCTGCATCACAAGACATTACATTTATATAAAAAAACAACAAGTCAATGATAAGAACATTATAAGGTGAAAGACTTGCCAGTCAAAAATAAAGAAATTTAGCAATACTGACCAACTGGTAAAAATAATAAAATTGAGAAATTAAGAATTGTATTTAATTTTTTTTTTTCTTAAATGCAGACTTTGACCCAAAAGAAAAACCAACCAAAAAAAAAAATATTTAGTGAACATTGAAAAGTTTAAATCCACACATGGTCTCATAGGACAGAAAATATAACATACAAATGAATTTATCAGGAGAACATTTTTTTAAAGCTTTGTAGAACAAAAACTGATCAAGTGAAACCTGCATCATTACCAACTTTAAGCTAAAAGAAGTATTAAAAAGAAATGAGACTTGAAACCATTACATTTCCTGTATCTTACTAAAATGTTCTTTTTTTTTAAAAAAAAATACATATTTCTGTAATTTTACATTTCTCAAATTAACAAAAAAAAAAATCATTTCTGGCATTCAAGTACGCCATGATAGTGTGGATAATACACCTGATTGTAAAATAGCAATTTATATTGTCTGTGTAAATAAATATCTAAGATCCTTTTCTTGCAAGGTAAATATCTTAAAATATACAAAATACAAGTGCAAGAGCCAAATTCCTGATCTAAGACTAGGTGAAGCAATGAAATATTTCCATTACAGAAGCAAGACATGCATTGATAAATGCTAACATAATAATTTTAGTTAAGAATCCACAATGAAATTAAGTATTTTATATTTTTGACCCTAAATTTTTGTCCTGTATTTAAAAGTTTAAAAAAAATGGAACAAACATTTTTAGTTGTTTACCATGCAATGTTCTTAAAAAAGCATTTAAAAATGTCTAATTATCTCAGAAAAAAAATGTCCAAGGTTTAAATTAAAATCTCCTGTTAAAAAAAAAAGAAGAAAAATGCAAAAACTTAAAATGTTAAATAAAATAATCAGATCATAAAATTTCCTGGACAATAAAATAGCTGTATATACATGTGTATATACATGTTACTGAACTCATAGCAAACAAAACAATCTTAAAAAGTATTTACAAAGATTTTACACAACTTCTCTGAAAAAAATAAAATTTTCCCTATAAAAGTGATTATTTTTCAGTCACATTTTATTTTTTCTTCAACACTGTTTCAAGTATTGTTGTTTTTGAGTATACACATTATATATATATATATATATATATATATATATATATATATATATATATATATATATATATATATATATATATATATATATATATAATTTTAATGATTAAAAAAAATAAATTATTTTACCCTTGCTAGGTATAATGAAATTCTTCAATGTTCTCATTTTTTTACACACTTAAAAAAGTAATGCTTAAAGATCATCAAACAGTTTTCCCAACATATGAGACTCAAGGTATGACAACATAATTTTAACCATGTCACAGCATTCCTCAAGTTATTTATTTATAATAATCAATGCTCAATAAAACTATTGAAAACAACCTGTAAAAAAAAAGTTCTATACACCAGATAAGAAACAATATATAGCCTTGCATTAAATTGGATTATATGTTCTATTTCATTGTCACAAGGAAATCAAAATATAATTACTAAAATAAAACTAATGCAATGTGAGTTAACTGAAGATAAATATCTTGTCACCCAGATTATTTTTTTTGTGACATTTGGATTTTGTGAAACATTTATTCTGGCATAGAGTAGAGTATGGGTAACATTTTTAAGAATGTGAATATCACAAATGAGGAAACAAGGGAAAGAAATGCACTGGACTAGTCTGGAGTTACCTTCTGTTTTGAGAAATTACAGACACTATCTTCTCATTTAACATAGAACAGTCTCCAAAATAAAATAAATAACTGCCAAAGTGTAATAAGACTGAAAGATGGAAAAAAGGAAAAATAAGCATTACATGACTAGCAGAAGACAGATTTTTTTTATAAAAGTAGAAATCTAGTGCTTCATGAGAAATATGAAGAAAGCAAACAAAACAATATGCCAAGAAAAAAACAGACACATCATTTTAGTAAAGCAAAAACAATTAAAGAATCAACCATTGTATTCATTTATTGAAATGAAAGACTAGAGACCATAGACCAAAATAGATTTATCGGACATAATGATAAGCTGACAGATCTAGTAGATGTGATACATTTTTAAAGTGATTTTCATGCTTTTGGCTATATCAAACATAAATTTTAAAAAAGAAAATAGAATTTAACATAGTTTTTGGCTAAGTTAAGGTAATATGTCTTTAACATGCTTCTTCCATATTTTCCATAGTTTTTTCAAGGGGTCTGCAACTGGCTCCACAGGTTTAGAGTAACCTGTGTATGCTCCGTGTTTTTCTTTAATGATGGTGAGCTTATCAATGATGGCCCCACTCTGTCAATGCAAGATATTAGAGTTATGGTATTAAACAGTGGATGTGCATTTAACTTTTTCACAGGCATGATTTATTTTTTCATTAGGAAAACTGAGTTTGTGCAAATGATTGCAGTGGTTCTCAAAATGTGAGGAATGCATTATCTCTCTTTTATCACAAGGATGATGAGCAAAATGAAATGCTAGTTATTGTTCTTATTAATGATGAAATAGTATTTCATATATAAATAAATATATATATATATGTATATATTTATTTATTGATGCTGCCTAACAAACCTGAATAAAGTATTGCAGGCATTATGAAACAGTGTAAATGTAAATATTATGAGAATCACTGCATTATTAAACATATTACATTGTGTTACAGAAAAAAAAGAAAATAATGTTTCAATTGAACTCAATGAAAGCTAATGTAGATATTGGGGCCCGGTGGCTGTATGTGCTTAGCACTTGGCTTCCGAACCTGTGGTCCTGGGTTTGAACCTTGGTTAAGACTGTGATTTTGAATTTCAGGATTTTTAGAGCGCCCCTGAGTCCACCCTGCTCTAATGGGTACCTGACTTTAGTTGAGGAAAGTATAGGAGTTTGGTCGTTGTGCTGGCCACATGACACTCTGCTCGTTAACCTTTGGCCAAAGATCGCAAAGTCTGAAAGGGTAACTTTACTTGACCAGCATGGATGGACACTGATCACCTCGTGTCATTTTAAAATTTATCTCAAGGGACAAGATTTGAAGACCGTGATTTTTTAAAATCATTACTTTTTTTAGCACAAGACCCAGGTGGATGATATGGGTACTGATAATTCTGACTTAAATGTTTGTTTTTTTAAATCTGGATGTTAAAGTCTGAAGTTAATCTAGTCCATGGTTCAGAGATCTGTGGTTCAAGTGCTTGTCATAGCTTATCATGACATTGTTTCTTCATTCTTCTTCTTCTCTCAAAATTATATGTTACACGTCACGTAATTTTGTTTTTACAGAAGTAGGAGAATGACAACAGCTTTAGGAGAAGGAATTAGAGAAGACTTATATTATATTTGCAAAAAAACAAACTTTCTTCATAAAAGTGCTTTCTAAGTGAAAATCATAGTGGGGTTAAGTGATTTCTTATTTTTAAATTATTTTTTCATTATTTATTATAGAAAGGTCAAATTTTATTTTATTAAATGATGATGCGACTTAGACAAGTGTTTTATAGTCATTAATAAAATTGAGCTATACATAACAGCCACATGGAGGCCAAAAAGAAACAGCAAAAACTAAGTTGCCCATGTCTAACATGGCATCAGACCTTCTTAGAAGACCTGCAATCCTTCTAGATGGGAAGAGGATGTGAAAGTCACCTGTGACTGATCTCTTAGGTGAGAGGTTGCTGCTCTATACATCTGACATGTGGGAGGGCCTAAGTAAGTAATGCATCATTATGTACATATGAAAAATCAAAACAGGGCTGTTATTACCTTATCATCGGAGACCTGCTCCATGTACAAATGTGTGCTGTTAATGACCTTCATTCGGGTGTAGCCGTAGTCATCACTGCGGAAAGCCGACCAGCTCTCAATGTTCTTGTCAAAATTGTCGTGGTCCTCCTTACAGCCCTGTGTAAGAAAATGCAACACCAAATGTAATCACATCACTGTAACCCTTGTAATGCTAAGTCAAAGACAAAAAACAAACAGTAACTAATTCTAAGTCAAGTCCACTTTTACACCTTTCAAACCAAGCTCATCTATTTCTATAGCCACAGGTTAACAAGAGTGTTTTGTAGTCAGAACGACAACCAGTGATTTTACTTTCTTTCGCAACTTAAGTAAGCTCAAAATTCCAATCTTCACCAAGATTTGAACACATAATTCCTTTCTTTGGAAGCAAATGAACTTTACCACAAGGCCACCATCTCCCCCCCACCCCAAACCCAATAACTCATTTGAAGTCCATTAAACTTTTGCTTTCAGATAAATTGTAAAAATAAAGATGAGTCGACCTACTGTTAAAGTTTACCAAGGATATTACGTGTGTGTAAACCAACCAGCAATCCCATTGTATATTATCTAAGAAACTTAAAGAGAAATATATAGAGGCCTGGTAAAAGTTGAAGTAAACAGCATTATAGTTCAGCAACATCTAAATTAGTCCTTCTTTAGAGCTTCAATAGGAAAACAAAACAACTTTCGAATTTAAAACCGTTCAAGTTTTTCACTTGCTCAAGCTTCAATAAACTGTAATTTACAGATCTAAGTCTAACAAAAACTTATTTGAAAGTAAAAACTCACAGCAGAACCAGTGATGATGTGAACTGGGGCACCAGGGTTAGTGTAGGGAGCATCATAACTGCCATTCAACACCTGGAAATAAAATTAGAATTACACATGTTCATTATGTGCCTCACTAAGATGTAGTTCTCACTAAGATGTAGTTCTCACTAAGATGTAGTTCTGAGTTCGTAAAGTAGTGCATGTCTGTGTACATTTTAAACTTAAAGAGTGAGCTTTAAGACTAAAGTTTTACCATTTCAAAAAAAATTGTCTAATTTGATTTTTTAAGCCCAGGCTAAAAAGAAATGTAGACCTCAACAGACTTTATATTTAATAGAAGGAAAAAAAAAAATTGAAAATCAAGTTTAATAAACTCTTTGTCTCCTTAACAGACAATAGAAGCATTGATTTTAAAAAAGTTCTTTATGTCCTTGAAAATGATTATCTCCATCATTTAAAATCTTTTAAATTTATTTTAACATGTTTTCCCTAGAACTAAACTTAAGAGGAGTTTTTTTTTCATTATGCTTTTTAATATGGAATGGTAGCATTTGGAACAGTTATTCTTATTTTCCTTTTATTTCTGTTTACAAAAGGCATCAGGATATGGTTGTACTAAAAGTCAAATAATACACTGATAAGAGAAGTAAAATAATTTCTTTTGCATTGTCTGTATAATAAATTTCTGCAATGACTTATTTATTTGCTTAAAATATCAGGTGACCGAGCCTCGCTCGGATGAATAATTTGTTAAGGAAGGATATATACCCGAAGTCATTTTGGAAATATTGTTGTAATTAAGAAAATGAACGATCGGATAAAGACTACTAATCTGAAGAGTTGATTTAGTGTTCTGTTAGTTCTAAATGTAATTGTATATGGCGATTAAATGTAAAGTCTCTTAAGTCCTACTACAGTCTAGACAAACCATAGCTCACGTCCGTCTTATAGTTTTACAATCCATAATTTGCATAAAACTATTGTAGGCCTACTATTATTGGCTTGGAAAAAAGTCTTTGCAGTGTAACTTCTCAGATGATTATTTCAGACATTTAATTATGGAATTAGTATATTCATTATGGCTTTAGTACGAAACATCAAGTGACGCAAATCTCTACGTTATAGGGTAAAACAGGCACTTTGTGACAAAGTAAAATGGCACATTTTTTTTAATAGACTTAAATCATTGCATTAGTATCCTTAAGAAACGTTTCCGTGGGGCACCCCTGTTACGCCGAACAATATGTTCGTCCCCCATACGGGATACGTGTCCTGCCCAGCCTGACTGTCGGACTATAAGAAGTTCATACCGGCTTTTGCCATCCATCCATCCTAGTGGTGCTACACCCCGTGGAGGGATATGGCCTGCTTTTACACATTCAGATCTCTCCTGGGCATTCCGTCTCCACGCCCTAACCCCAAGCTTTTTACCGAGGTTTAGAGTTAAATTAAAAGAGGGTGCAGCTTGCGCAAAATCGTTGACCGATGGCTAGATATCATGTTTAGTGTGAGCAAGTAAAGCGTAGAGAAGCTGTGTTATGACCATTTCCTTTGTTTTTGGTATGGAACAGTAGACACCGAAGCATGAACACATATAATAATTCACCAGCAAAAAAATAATAATAATAAGGTTTGTCTTCTAGTCCGAAGATTAATGAGGATTGCAGTATTTCCCGGTGCTACGCAGCCCCAGCTGTGACTTACATATTTTGCCACCTCCAGGGCAAGCATAACCATTGTCCGCCGGTGGTCGATTAAGACAGAGTAGTATCCTGTATGGGTGACGAATCTCAGACGAACGCATGCCAAAGGCAGTCTTTTTTTTTTTTTTTTGTGAGTTAAAAAAGTGGTCGACGTAACACCGAAACCCTTAAAAGACCTGCTTAGGCGCCAACTTGCCTTAGCTTACATAGAAGAGAGCACCTGGCCTCAGAACGAGACAGCTGGAGGTCACCAGCAAAATAAACAACAAAGTAAAAGGTATCTACACCGCTCTAAGCAATTAAAGTGTAAACAATTTATTAAGCACTTCAATCACAATAACTAAACTTACATTTGTACATTTAATTTCATTACTTCTCTTTTATATTTCTATAATAAATCAATCTACAGTAAGATGGTGCGCAAATGTTTATTTAGGTCTAATGGTTCTTAAAAACTTGTTCTTGTTTGCAAAGAAATATTTTAGTGTACTGCGATAAGCCTAGTGACGTAAGCAGCGTTTTTCCCGTTTACGTCATGGAAAATTTTCATTCATAAAACATTCTAGCCAAAATTAATTTTTCGATAATGAGGCATTTTCAAACCGATATAACGGTCGACCTCGAGTTTTCCCGATGTGGCCAATGAGTTGAGAATTTTTTTCTCACTATTATGCACATACCATGAACTTTTAAAGAAAATCGTTAGAGCCGTTTTCGAAATAAAATTTATATATATATATATATATAAATATATATACATACATACATACATACATACAAGAATTGCTCGCTTAAGAGTATAGGATTCTTGTTATTCATTTCCTGTTTTCGATATGATTTAACATTTATCAATGTGTATGTTAACAAACAAAAAATAAAAAAAACATTTTGTTGTTCTAAGGTTCATAATGAAAAATATGACAAGTAAAAAAAAAAGAAAAAAATGTGACAAAATAAAGAAAAATTACAAAATAAAGAAAAATGTGACAAGTAAAATAAACAAAGTGACAAGTAAAATAAACAAAGTCTCATATATTAATGGTCAGGTCAACATTTACGCAGACTAGATTCAAGTAAATAATAGTTCTCAGCTCTAGCGAATTGATGTTTTTGGTTGACATTTTGTACATTTTGTACAGATGTAAAGTACTTACCACTCTATTGTAAACTGGCCAAAGTCTTTCGTACGAATGCTCATGAGCCCAGAGAGCGACGTCAACACCATACTTGTAGAACAGAGGCTCCCAACCAAGGAAGTGCAGATATGGAATTCCTACTCGGATCTAAACAGAAAAAACAAAAAAATTAATTAAACAAGCAGCTTTGATTTTACATTAAAGCATTCTTGCTAGGACTACAATTAAAAAAAAATAAAATGCACCATTTTTTTTAACAAGCACTTGTAAAAATGAAAACTTATTTAAGGAAGTCTCCTGTACAAACATTGAATATTAAAACTACTATTTTTTGGAAAGTTTATAAAAAAAAAAAGGTCTGTCTGCTTGCCTTTATTATTTTATTAAAATACGTTGAGCCAAAGCTTTGGCACTACAAAAAAAAAAAAAAAATGGCCTGTCAAGTGTCAATCAAATCACTAAGGAATACAAACAGGTCTGAGTTATTCATGCAGATAATGAATCAATGAAATCTACGAACATATTCCCAATGTGGCTCAATTAAGAATTGTGTCCTGTTCTGATTGGGCAATATTCCCAAGGATGACTTTAGATCTGAGGTAAACTATTTTTAAAAATTACAAAAAAATAATTTCTATTGACTATAAATACATAATACTACTAAGTGATGATTTACTGATCTTGAAAATATATAAAAGTAGTCAAATAGGAGCAGTACACGTGTCTTGTTTTCATTTTCACTTCAAAATCTGAGAACCACTACACTGGAAAAATATATCTCAAGTGGATTAGCTGTAAAGTGAAATGTTAAACATCCTAGTAAGAAACAGTTATCAATGTTCAACATCCTGGTCTGAAACAGTTATCAATGTTCAACATCCTGGTCTGAAAGGAAAAAAGCAGAAGTACTTAAATGAGGCAAAGAACAGGACAGTAATAAAAACTATTTTTGTAAGGTTTATTGAGCAATAAATCCAGTAAAGTGAACAAAGGAAAGTGAACTTGCCAGACTTTCATGGCGTGTGCAGTCATCCCTATCATCGTTAGAGCAATACATAGGTCTGTGACCAAATGTGATAACCCAGGGCTGCTTGGCTCGGTTTTCTGGTTTGTTGGCTTCCTAGAAATGTGCACAGAAATATGAACAATCATGAACGCCAAAGTGTAATGTGCAATAACAATACAGAGTGGCCAACAAACAAACAAAATGGAATACTATAAAATACTATATATTTATTACACTTCAAACCAATTTAATCTTTAATGATTAACCATTTCACAACTAGAGTCGGTGGGAGTCGCCTCTACTGGTAGACAACTAGAGTCGCCATGAATAGGTGGCAATCGCCAATTTTGGGTCATTTTGTTTACGCACGCACTGCTAGTTTATAAATAAATATACATTTAGAAACTCTGACCCAAGAGAGCAATGTTAGAATGGATTTTTATGATATTTTGAAAATTACATTTTTTTTTGCTAGCCTACATATTTAGGCTAATGTGTAGTCTTTAATTAAATGAGATTTTAATGGGAATATTAATGTTTCAGCTGTAGAATAAGGAAATAATGATTGGAGTAAGTAATTTAAAGCCAAGTGAGACCAATAGTAGTGAAAAAGAAGAAAAAAATTGATGCTAGATCCAGTATAGATTATGTTAGATCTAGTCAAAGGGAGTGGGAAGGCAACTAAATCTGACATATTTTGTTTTTGAGCTTTGTAGGCCTATTTATGGCTTCAAACATGATGCTAATCCCTGTCTATTTTCTCTATTATAAAAAGAAGAATTTTGTTATGTTTAATTAGTTTTTTTCCGTAAATTTAATTAAAAATTGATTTTTTTTTTAAAGAACTGATACAGAGTTATATCTCTTCTCTTAGGAATGCTTAGTGCCGAAATGGTGAAGATCACCATTTTTTTTTTCATTTCCAAAAGTGTCCAGTTTTCATTATCATTTTGTGTAAAACTAAAAATAACTCTGTTGCAGTATTTTTTCTTTGAAGTGAATTTGTGAAAAACATAACTTATGAGCAAACTTACTGCTAATTCTTTCTCTAGCCACTTGTAGTGTTCCACAATAGGTACTAGGCCGTATTGAGGAAAAAATATTAACTCTGTGGCAACTGATATGAAGCGAATAGGACCCATGGTAAAACTGTTGACAAAGAAAAAAACTTTTTTAAACCTACATTTACTTTTTACAAATGCATTACACTTAAATTAATCACTATTTATACTGCAATGCTCAAAATTTTGTACAAAACAAGAACAAATATTCACTAAATAATGTAAAACATAATTAAATCAATGTATTCTTGTTTAAATTTCAGAGGAGTGAGAAATGAGGGTACTCATTAATATGACAAAAAAGTATTCAGCAAGGCTATTTTATTTACCTATAATACATTTGCTTATTTTCATCGCCTGGCATCCAGAATCGAGCTCTGTAGTTGGAGAAGTTGCTGAAGTACAAAATAAAAACAAAATTTAACTTAATAAATGTAATAGCAGTTTTCTACTTTTTTTTTTTTTTTTTTTTTTTTTTTACATTTTACATTGATGCAACAAAAGAGAAAACCAATTTTACATTCTCAAAGAAAGTCTACATTGTTCCCTCCCAGATAGTTCCAATGTAAGAAATGGGGAAAATAGTAAGTACAAGCTGGTAGCCTATTTAAACTTCAGTGTAAAACTTGACTGTCACAGCATATCAACCTAATCTCATTTATACATAGAAAATCTATCATCTATCCATTAATGCACTTTAAAAAAGTATGCATAAATTACAAAAAGCTTTCAATAAAATACCTTCTGAAATATTACACATACAATAGTAAAGCAAATAATATGCAAAATTTCAAAATGTAGTTTAGACATTTTTTGTCTCTCACCTACTACATTATTTGACAAAGGTAACTTTGGATCTGAACAGATTCAAGATTTATTTTAATACTTTATTTGTTTTTATTTATTAACATTAAGGAGCTTAATGACCAATCTCTGAGGAAGAGAGCTTGCCGCAAAATGCACTGAATGTGCAGGAGGACATATGTTTTTTTTTATAAAAGCTGACTGTGCAATAACTTAAAAAAATATAAGCATAATAGACTTGTCTTCAATAGGAATTATTTAGACATGTTATTAAATTTTATCAAAATATCATTTGTTTTTAACCAGAAGTAGTTCATGAACTCAAAATATTTTTTATGGGTAAAATTAAATGCACATATTAACAATGTTAGTAACAAAGTTGAGTAGTGTATTGCATTTGTTTTAAAACAATTTTGTAATAGCATGTTACAGAGCATCAGATTTAAACAATGACAGCATATTTAAATGAGAATGTAAAAAAAAAAATGCAGACATTGGTGTCAGAAGTGAGGAAGTAAAAGGTGGTCAAATAACCAACAACTTACTATGCTTGTTCATGGTTTCCAGGGCATGTCATGTAGGGCAGCTTTGAGGCAAAAGGCTCAATCTGTCTCATGAATTCATCCCCAACTCTGGCATTGTCCTGGGAATCAAACAAACATAATTTTAAAAGCAACTTTTTTTTTAAATTTTGTTTAACTGGGCTATGTAATATAATGTTTGTCTATGTGCAATATGTTTGCCTAAATTACTGTGCAAGACAATAAGTCTGCTGATGAACAGAGCAACTTACAAGTTAAACATCAAATGAATAAGTCCACAAACAACTGAAGAATAATTTACTGTGAAAGCCCTGCGACAACCTTTTTCACAACTGAGTTATCCATCAAATGACATCACAAAAAGTGTTGCATTCAAAGTCAATCTCCTATGGTGTATCACTAACTATTACAGGTCTACTGCAGCTAGTAATAATTGAAAGTTACTAGCCCAGCAGAGTTTTTACTAGCCTCATCATGTACATTTCCACATAATCTAATAGGTAATATATAGTCAATCACCGAATGGACAAGTAAATTGAAATCTACTCTAGTAAATTTTTTAAGTTACCAGTCAAAATATATGCCTTGTTGTTTTCTATACAAAAAGAATATAAAATGTACATACCACATCCATGTCATATGCAAAATCACCTGAAAGAGAATTAAATCTTTATTTAATAAAATAAAATACTTTTTTTAATTTTAGAGATGTGAAGAAAGTTAGGAAGAGCATAAAAAGAAATTTAAGAAAAGAAATGTGCAACTTCTGACAAAGGTCTTGGTGCCCCTCCCCACCATGCCATTTTGAATGTTGAGAAGGTAAATCAAAAAGTTCTGTTCAACCAATCTTTAGAAAACTTGACATATATAAGTCTTAGATCTAAAGCTTAAAACAAAAATTGATTTTAGATAATTAATTACCCACCCAGCACAGTGAAAATGGCCTAAATGGCTACCCTTTTTAGGGGGCTCAACAAAAAAAAATAAAAAAAATTATAGTCCTAGAGTTTTATTTATTTTAGAACAATTGTAGGCAATTTATATATTCATTTATTATTTTTTTTTCTTTTAATGCTATATTACTCTATAAAATTAATTTCCTTTTCACTAGGTAGAGCTATTCAAGGGTTTTCTTTTAGTCCATCTCCCTTACAGAATAACTTTCATTTCTAAGGGCTGTTTTGAGAGACATTTTCTAGATTTGGGGGGGGGGGGGGGGGTTAATTGTTAGAATACCAGAACTGGTGACCATTACCAGATTGTTCTGACTAAAGGACCATTATTAAAATGTTTAAATGCAGGCTATTATTAAAAATGTTATAACTTGTAGGCCACTATGAGAAGGATCTAAATGATAGGCACTTATCAGAAGGCTAGAAGTGGTGGGCATTATATAATGATATAACTGTTTCTGTTTCTAACTTAAAAGGCTATCATTAGAATATCTATAGGGTTCAACAGGAACACAAGTGGAATTCAAATGGTGTAAGGACAACCTACCCACATGGAGGACTGCATCATACATCCCTTGAAGAGCATCAACCTGCATACTTGGCAGAGACTGGGCATTCTCATTTCCCATGTCACCAAATATGACAAGGCTAGGGCTCCAGTCCTCTCCAGCTGGCCAGGTGGTGAATGAGAACAAGTCTGACCATCCAAATGTTTTGCTGCCTACAACATATGCTGAGAAAAACATATACTTTCTATTATGCAATGTCTCAAATAATATTACCATTATTATATCTAAACCTTCTGAGCAAACAAATGTAAAAAGTCCATTGCAGATTGTTTAAATCTCTGTCACTGGATTGAAATTTAGTTTTAGAATAATAATTGCTTATCACAAATAACTGGAAAATGAAATTAGTTTTAAAAAATTTGTAGTTTACAACTTACTATATTCTGTTTTTGGTGCCAGTCCTGTGAGGATGACCTTGTTGATGAACTGAGATCTCTTTTCTGATCCTCCATCAGTGAACTTTACCCTTGTGCCAGTGGCCTCTTGCGTCAGCTTGCCATTGGTTCCATACAACACTGTTGTGTCTCCAGTATCATTGACTGTACTCCACACTATAATCATCTTGTCTGCAGTATCTGTTTAGAATTGTTTTGTTCAAAGAAAAATTAATTTACCCTAACTGCCTTGGAATTTAGATATGTACAGAGGGATTCTATGTATTACCTACAAAGACCATATGACAAATGAGGACAACCAAAATATGATCACAATGGCAATTTGTTCCCAAGAAGACATTCTAACCTTTGTCTAATTCTTCTTCCTTATTCTCATTTTTACGGAGAGTTCAGATGACTAGACCAATATATGAGATGAACTGCGCAGTGATTTCCAAATCAGGGAGCTCTTCATATAGTTTTCTTTCGATTGGGGTGTTTTGGGGGTCAGTGTCATATACAGGCCTCTTGGTAAAGAGAGCAGTTTTGGAGGACATGGTCAGCATTCTCTTGTGACACTCGACAAGGGCAGATTTCACTGGTTCCAATTTTGAGATTCCGGTACATTTGTTGTCTCATTCTGTTGTGTCCGGTCCTGAGTCAAAAGATTAGACGTTGGTCTTGTCGGGATAGCTTATAATAGGCATCATCTTTCTTGTGATTAACCTTTGTCAAAAACTAAGACTGTATGACCATACTATGAGATTTACATGATTCTGTCAAACCTTTCTATGGAGAATAGAACCATGAAAAGGAGATGCAGACAAAAGAAGAAATTGGAAGACAATGTCAATGAATGGATAGGCCTGTCAATGAAAGAGACTCCTATTGTGGTAAAAGACACAGAGGAATGGCGTGAGATACCAACAGATTATGTGTGGTGCCCCAATGGCCCAAAAGACTAAGGGGCAGGTGGAGGTGAAATTGCAAATGGACAAAAAATTGATCTGAAAACAGCTATAGTATAAGCTGGTCAAAACAATAACATTTGAATGAATAGAAAAAAAATTAGACTGTAACTCATTGTAACTTTAACTCAATCAATTCGTAGAATAAAATGTCAAAGGATGGAATATCATGGAAGGAGACTTTTCACTAAAGTTGTTTTTGTTATGAGATGTGGCCAATCAGGCAGAGTGTCTGGCCACTAGAGCAAAAGTCTTGGACTAGATGCTTGGTAAATACAGAGACTTCTTCATTTACATTAATGTATGATACGTGTTGCTTGGCTGTGTGGTATATGGTTTGGACTGTCATCACCATTATCCCAAGTATGAACCCCTCCCACTTTCATCCCCTCCTGTTATGCAGGTGTTTTGGTTCGAATCCAGGTGAAGACTGGGATTTTCAACTTTGGAATCTTTGGGTGCCTCTGAGTCCACTCAGCTCTAATGGGTACCTGACATTAGTTGGGGAAAAGTAAAGGCGGTTGGTTGTTGTGCTGGCTACATGACACCCTCGTTAACTGTAGGCCACAAAAACAGATGAACTTTACATCATTTGCCCTATAGACCACAAGGTCTGAAAGGGGAACTAGTTAGGCCAGGTTCACATCCTACTTTACATTCACTTTCACCTATCCTTTGATCTTGGGACCGTTGGGGCACTACACAAGATCTGTTAACCTTCTTTCTCCATTCTTATCTCTCATTTGTCTTTGATATAATTTCATTCGGATGTTCTTTCTGAAAATATTGAAGCCTGCCTGGGTGGACCACTTCGGGGGCCGATTTTAAGTTTGTGTTTCCACACAAACTGTCTTTTGTAACCTTGTTTAATGTTAAGTTATACAAGAAATGGATTAACATTACAGCTATTATTCATATAGAATATAGATTGTTTTTATCAATGTGTGCAAGTAATGAAAACTTGTCATTAAGTAGATAAAAATATGTCACTTTGGACAGATAAGACAATTTCAAATGACTTTAACACATGTCTATTTAAATCATGTCAGAGATAAGGGAGATAAGAGCTTACATAAAAATGTTTTTTTTTTTAAAGATAATAAAATTGGGATGGACTGAGGTCATTATAAACAGCTAACCATATTATGAGACATTTAAACAAAATATGCATTCAAATAAACAAAATAAAAGCTTAAAAAGGATCATTGTAATTTGCACAGAAAAAGAAAGAAATATGAAAGAAAAACATTTTTTGAATTCAGCATGCTATTCAGAATACTCTACAACTTATTATATTATATTATATACTAGCCAGATATGACCCGCGGCCTGCATATTACTGGATGTTACTGAACTAGTGGATTGGATTTAGATCTATATCAAACAAGGCAAATGTTCCATTAACATTTAAAAAATATTTTTGCCTACAAAATGAAAGTAAAGTGTGAAAATGGGTTTACCCGTTAATATAAAATGCTGTGAAAACAGGTTTACACAATTTGTTAAAATGTTTTGATCTTTAATAGAGATAAATTAGGTATTTAATATTTATATTTAGGGCCTACCGGTAGTGGGTAGGAATTAAACATACACTACCGTCTCCGCCATGATCTAAGGAACATTTATGACAAGTTTTATCAAGATTGATCAGACGGTTTCGATTTCTATGCAGGACATGATACATATTCCTTAGATTCTACTTTATATATTAGATAATCTCTTGATTGCATTTTAATAAAGTACAGATTCTTTATCAAAATAATTTTTATATGACAGTTACTAGACACTAGGTTCTGATAGGATATATATATATATATATATATATATGTGGACCTCAACAAGGCTTTGACACAGTCAGTCAAGATGGCTAATGGAGGATTTACAAGCCCACCTACATTCCTATCCATTCTCAAGCAGCTTCATGTGGGACAAAAAGGTCACATTAGACATAATGAATTTGCATACGCTGCTGCCTCTTTTAGTTATATATAGTATCAAATGAGCTATCAAGGGAAGTTAATAACCATCTGGCCAGGGACAGTAATGCTTTGGGACAGCTCCAGGCGAGAGTTTGTAGAATATATATATATGTATATTGGACATTTTCACTATAAAGTAAACAATGAACCCAAAAGGAATAAAAACAACACAAAAAAAAAGGAAAGAAAACAACAACAACAATATTGTGGAACCACATTATGATTATTTTAGCTACACACTGTGAGGATAGACAGGATGCTGTCACTTGCGTAGCATTGTTCAGCGGGGACCCAACCGTCAAATGTTTACCTAAATCGCTTTGCTTGCCTACAAAACCTTCTTAACGTCTAGTAGTAGATATCTAGATCTATATGGATCTGAGACATGGCTATTAGTATTATACAAATACAGAAAGCAACTAGATTTTTTTTTAGATTCTAAGACTTTTAGTATAGATCTATATAGAATATGCATCCTCCGTTTGGGACCCCTCAGCTCAAGAAAACATTAAGAAACTGGAACAGACACAAAATAGAGCAGTGAGATTCATAACAAACGAATATTCACATTTGACTAGAGTAACACCTTTAGTAAAATCACTAAATTTAGAAAGCCTTCAGGACAGAAGACTCAAAAGTAAAGTAGCAATTATACATAAAACACTGAACCATAATCTTCAAATACAAAAACAAAATTTAATAAAATACTCTGAAAGACACAAAGATAAAGGTACATTCTTCGTCCCATATGCTAGGACAGGGGTGGGCAAATTATGGCCAGCGGGCCACATGCGGCCCGCCTGAGTGTTTTATGCGGCCCGCCGACACCCACAGTATATACAGATAAAAATGCAAATATTAAAAATAATTCTATATAAATTATTGAAATTGTCTCATTATATAGGGTTTCAAGTGAACGAAGATTATGCTTATACATTAATACTCTCAATTTAAGACACAATCTCTGAGTGTTGGGTAGGCTTGGAACAAGATGGCAAGTGTAACAATTGATGAAGCTCGATCTCTGACTGTGAAAAATAAAGTATCCCAACCATAAACTCTTAACAGGAAAGTTTGCACATATCTGCATAAAATTTCACATTACATATTGTACAAAAACACTATAAACAGGGAACTATTGTTCTTCCTCTTCTTCCTTCTCATTTTACATGTTGGAGGGTTCATTTTAGTAATCCCAAATCTGAGATGAACCGCGCAGTGGCTTCCAGATCAGGCAATTCTCCGAATGGTCTTTGGAGGGCTTTGGGGCCAGAGTCTTGTTCGGGTCTCTTGATTTAGCATGCACAATTGAAGAACATGGTCAGCATTCACTGGTGATTCTCAACAAAGGCAAGTTTCGCTCGTCCCGTCATTTAACTTCCAGAACATATATTGTCTGATTCAGTGAAAAGACGTTTTTTTTTTTAATTGTTGAAACTAAACAAGTATGATCAAGGGTAGCAAGTAGTAAGATAGTTTCACAGTTCCGGAACATTATGCACGAGTGTAAAAAGTAAAATACTGCATGTTAAGTACAACTGTATGATTGTGGGGATATTGTAATATAAAAAGACAAAGAAATCGTAAAATTGGTTTCAAACATTGCTAACTCTTGTTGTGGAGTGTGAAAAAAAAATCAAAGAAACGTGAATCTAATACAGTGTAAATATGAATTAAAAGACATTCTACACAGTTAGCTAGCATATCTTTCTAAGTTATATAGGCATATATATGCGGCCCGCCATTCCCAAATGTTTATTAATGCGGCCCTAGATAAAAAAGCGTTGCCCACCCCTGTGCTAGGACAAATTTGTACAAATACTCCTTCTTCCCTAGTGCTATTAGAGCATGGAATGGGTTGCCTGAGCTAGCCAGGAGGACCAGTGACTTGGCAGAATTTAAGTCATTGGTTAATATGCATGACTAAATGCATGACGCGTAGACGTAATCATCTTCTTTTTGAAGTAATGTCTGTATTATATAAGATAAGATATTATATAGATCTATATAGATAGATAATATAGATTTATATTCTATATATCTAGATCTAGATAGATCTACTTTAATAATAATACTTTAGATGGGGGGGCGACAGTATGCCAAACTGAAAGGTGGTTAACGTAACAGAGGTGCCCCACGGAGCTTATGAATATTTAGATCTAGAGTAGTTTATTTAATTCAGACATTACATGAATTCGGACATTCGCTGTTTTTGTGGTCATTAAGTAATTATTTTAATATTTATTTTAAAACTAGCGCGCTGTATAATGTGCTTGTCCATTTTCCAATGATTCTGACCCAATTTCCTTCCATTTAGCTGTCTTTTTATGCAAGAAAAACGAATTTCAAATTTGTAAGTCAGGTTGTTGTTTTTCCCTATGTTACCAGGATGACTTTACCTCTTTCTAGGGTTAAGACTATATTTTTTGAATGGCTAAGTCTATACTAATGAGCCAAGCAATATTTATTCTGTTTTAGGAGCTGATTTATTTGATTCATAAGCCAAGATGTTTGATTCCATACAAAAAAAATTAATTAATAGGGTGTCCAAATTAAATTACGATTTACTTACAAAAATTTATTTAAGACAGCCAGTTTTGAACATCAATGTTAATGATCTTATACTATATTTGTTCGATTTTTTAATTTTTTTTATAGAGAATAAATGGGCAAATGTTTGGAGTGAGCTTGGTACATTGAATGAAGTTAAATGCTTAGATCTAGACCTACTAGATAGATTATAGATCTAGAGAAGTTAGGCAAGAATGGCTATTAGATCCTAACCTGTACTATACCACAAAAGATCATCTGAATTAGAAATTTATTAAATTAATAAACAAAAAACACAAACATTCAACACACATCTAATCATGCAAACATAAAATAAGTCTAAAAGTCGGTGTAGAAGTCAGTATCCCAGTGACGGTAAGGACAGTATAGAGGGACTTCTTTTGGTCCGACATTTGCGCTGGGTAGGGCACGTATCCCGTATGGGAGACGAATGTATGCCAAAGGCAGTCTTTTTTGGTGAGCTAAAAGGTGGTCGACATAACAGAGGCGCCCCACAGAAACGCTTCAAAGACCAGCTTAAAGGCGTCAACTTTCCTTGGCTGACATAGAAGAGAGCACCTGGTTGCATGCGGCCTCCGAGCGAGACAGCTGGAGGTCACTCACGAAGGCCATGAGACCAAAAGATAAATCTGCTGCCGAGGACAAACGCAGACGGCGAAAATAAAATCTTAATCGACCACCTGTGGACAATGGTTATGCTTGCCCTGGATGTGGCAAAAAAGGAAGGTCACAGCTTGGACTGCGCAGCCACAGGAAATACTGCATTCCTCACTAATCTTCAGACTCGAAGACTAGCTTTATTATTATTATCTCAGTGACCTAATTTAGGTAGAATAAGTGTGTTCATATTTTTATTGTTTGTGTTCATATTTATTAGAAATATATGCATATATATAATTTGAAAACATCTTTATGATTTCATGTCAGGGGCTATGCCTGGGGATCTTAAAATTTAGTTAATGTTAATATATAGAATAAAAATCTGAGTTTATTGATGCCTAAATATAGAGACTGTCCGAAATAAATTATTTATATATGGTGTCCGGAATCAAATAATGTGGGTCAAATTTGTCTGACTACTTAGGTCACTACTTTGACTTAAATGAAAACACACTGCCTCTTTGACCTTAAATATAATAATAACAAATATAGGTTAGGAGTACAAATATAAGTAGTCATCCTTATTCTCCTTTAAAAACTAAAGAAGATTTTGATATCGAATGAACATGGATTGTAAAATAATGCGCTGTCAAAGTCAAACTTTCAAATTTGGGTCTATAGCCGTATAGGTGTCCGAATAGTATAAACTACTCTAGATCTAGAGTCTAAATTATTTAAATTCTAATCTAGACTAGATCTATAATCTAAAACATAAAATTTACTCTAATTTCTCTACCTCCAACAGCAATGTGAACTTGTTCAGGTTCATACCAGACAGTCGATGTAGAAATTCGCCACAAGCATACAAATGTTAAAATCAGTAAACGCATTTTGCAGCGTTTAAATTAAAAAAAAATAAACTAGACTAGTAATTAGACCTATATAGTATTAGTAATATGATTAGTCTACTAATCAGGCTTAGGAAAGTTAACCTCCTTTCTGTACAGTCATTTGATGTAACTAAGACGTCTAAGATGTTTATCAAATTCCATTTCTGTTTATTTATAATTTTTAAATTTAGGTCAGATCTGCCAACTACAAATCCTGAATATACGTTAGTAAAGTTCTGGACCCCGCGATGGTTACGGCTGTCTGCGTACGAAATTTAAAAATGTCGCAACTCTTTTATAAGAAAAAGTTTTAAATTAAAACTGTGAGCTGAACACGGTACCGAAAGATGCACTAGGTTTTAAATCCAATATTTTGTTGTTTTTTTTTCTTTCATGATCTTTCATAAATCCAATATTTTGTTGTTTTTTTCTTTCATGGATCGACGCACCATTACCGAAGTATAATCCCTTTCTTCCAAGATCTTTACCTTATCAACGTTACTTTTAAAAAAAGAAGATGATAACGTCCTACGCATGTCTCTAGGTCAATCTAGTCATGCAATATAATCAATGACTTAAACTCTGCCTAGTCATTTTTTCTGGCTGATTCAGGCAACTCCATTACATGTTCTAATATAACTAGAAGGGAAGAAGGAGGATATTTGTACAAGTTTATCCTAGCATATGGAACATGACGCTTTTAATATCTGTGTATTTCTAAGTATTTTATTAGTTATGGTTTTCTATTTGAAGATAATGGTTTAGTGTTTTATCTATTTACAGTTTAACTTTGTATTTTTTTCTATTAGGAAGTCATATAATAAGTAAAAAATTTGGCATATTTTTATACACGTTTAAATCATCTTTTTAAGATATGATTATAATTGACAAACATTTCGAAAAAATCCATAATAATAAAGAGATATCAAGGAAATAAAAAAAAAGCTTAATAACATAGTAGCACGATTATAGGTCCTATTAGAGTTTATTTTTCTTTCTTTTCGATAAATAGGCCTACTAAAAATGTTAACGAAAAATTGTTTAAATTGACAACACTAAACGACATTATGCTTATCTTAACTTTCTACTATCACATAGGTTGCTGCGACCCCCACCCCTTTTTCCTTAAAGTTTTTTTTTTTTTTAAATTTCAGCAGTGTTTCCCAAACTGTGTTCCGCGAAACGCTAGGGTTCGTAAGGCTTGAATAGGTGTTCCATGAATAATTGGAAAAATTAAGTTACCTCATATGCCTATTATACATGAGATACTCCTGAATATACCAAAAAGAAAATTAATTTTATTAGCTCTTCTCGGTAACGAAAAAAAACAAAAACACTATATATATATATATAAACCCCCCAATTGGCTTGGCTACGCTCAAATAATTTTAGTGTGTAATTTGCTTTTTTTTATATTGAAGAGGTATTTTTTTTTAGCATCAAACCCCTCCGAAGGGGTGTTTAAACTCAAAACCCCTTTTGGAAACGCTCATAGCATTTTGAGTGCGTAATTTGCTTTTTTTTTTTACATTGAAGATGTATTTTTAGCTTCAAACCCCGCTTGCGAGGGGGGGGGGGGTAGGTTTTTTTTAAACTCAACCCCCCCCCCCGGTAGGGGTTTTAAACTCAATACCTCCTAGTAAGGGGTTTTAAACTCAAAAACCCTTGGCTGTGCTGGGGCAAGTGATGGTTTAGTATTAAAATCTCACCTAAAATAAACAAAATCAAAGCAAAAATCAGTCACTAAATACCGATCCCCTCCCCCCCTGCGGGGAGGGGGATTTCATTTCGGGGGGGGGGGGTGAACTCCAGCCCCCGGCTACGCCCATGATATATGTATCAGAGGTTCTCAAACTGTAGTCAGCTGACCCCTAGGGGTCCTCAAGACGAGCGTAGAAAGATGAAAATTGTATGCAATTAAAATAACCTCTTCTCAAAATGCCAGTTTAACCGATCAGATAATTTAAATAATAGTAATCAATTCGCCAGGCAATACGCTGTTTAATAAGTCTATTACGTTCTATAACTACCATTCTATGACGACCTAAACCAAAGTTTTGAAGACATTCTTCATTGGATATTGCGACTGGGTGTTGATAGCCCTTTAGCACGTGGACAAACTCAGATCCCAAATCAAAGATGAATCCATACAAATACAGGAGACGCTTAGTGAAATCCTTAAACGGGGAACCGCTACAAATATATGAAAAAGGGTACCGGAAATTTAGGTTTTAAAAACGAAATTATAATTCTGTATTCAGCATTATGGATAAGTACAGAAGTTGTTGACTGGTTTAGGTCTTCTTATTTTGGTAAAATGTTGATTTATTGCACGAATGACCCCATCACAAATAAAAGAAACCGATTAGAAATTTGTGCTAGTTGAAAAACTATACCTGTATAGCTTCTAACGTTCCTCCGGTATTTACTGGATGTAGAATCCTTGAAAAACTATTTAGGACACGACATAATATACATTGTGTCGATGTCAAATCAAAATCTAATTACAAAAATTAAACTGGACAAATATAAACTTATAAAATATCATTAACTTCATCCACGTTATTAGGATAATTTTTACAATAATTATAAAGTTAGATAACTTCGATTACAAGTGGCTTAAATGTCTAAACGAGTTATATCCCTTGCAAAGTTGAGACGGACAATTATTTAGAAACAGCCAGCACTTTAAAATTATACATTTAGCTAATGTTACCTATAGTCTAAATAAAGTAACCTCTAAAATACTTTACTATGAAGATATCGTGGAAAATGACAGAGAATTAAAAATCTTGAATTTTTAAAATAAATTTGTTCAGAATCAAAATTCAGCTTGGAGCTGTTCAAGAAAATTTAAAACTGAAATATGATTCGTAGAGGTGAGTTTGCCTTTCAATGAAGGACAACTCATATCTCGCAACAATAGGAAAATAAAATCGACAAAGCAGACGACAGATTTTTTTTTTTACAAAGTTTATATGAAAGATATATTTAAAAAAAGGAGATTTTCATCCCAACCCACTCTCCCCCATCCCATATGGGGGCAAATTGGCTGAGTGGTTAAGCATTCTGAGGTCCTAGGTTTGAATTTTGGTGAAGACTGGGATTTTAAATTTCGGGATTTTGTAGGGCGCCCTTGAGTCCAGCCAACTCTAATAGGTACCTGACTTAAGTTGGGGAAAGTATAGGTGGTTGGTCGTTGTGCTGGCCACATGACATCCAGCTCGTAAACAGTGGGCCAAAGAAACAGATGACCTTAACATCATCTGCCCCATAGATCGCAAGGTCTGAAAGGGGGAACTTTACACTCTCTTCCCCCCCCCCCCCCCTGGAAAAAAATCCTGATTAAGCGAATTTATAAATCTAGAATAAATTTTAGAGTAACAAATCTAATAATAGGCCTATACATCGAGAGGAAGAATTAGCAAGCTGAATAGAGAATTGTAAAAAAGAAATAATAATTTGGATAGAAATTAAGAGAAAGAAATGATAGAGAGAATAAATGGAAGATCAAGAAAGTTGGAGAGAAAGAAAGGGGCGAAGCAGAGAGAGAGAGAGAGTGAGACAAACCCCGTTGAAGCTACTGAAGAAATGGAAGAGACTCCACAACTTCATTGACATCAAAAGAAAGTATCTAAAAGATGCTGAAGAAAAGGATCTCGAGATAAATTGATCTTTGTCAGGTCAGCAACAGGTCAATACGCACCACACCACGGGCCATCTACCTCAGAACAAGTAAGAAGGAAATAATTTATTTGAATGTTCAATGCTCTTGCTAGAATGGATTGTCGATACGCCTGGTAACATAGGCATGTACGAGGTAGAATGTAGCCTTATGATTTATATAAGACATACTATTTCAATACAACTACCCAAGCTTGTCTCGAAGGACCAAAAAGTTAATGCAAATCAAACGAGTTGAAAGGTTAACTTTTCTCCATCAAACTGTGTTAATTACAACAATCTTCTCGCCAAGTCACGGTCACAGTTTTAATTATGATTGAGGTCGTGTGTATGTGTGTGTGTGTTTTCTTTTTGCGACGCAGTGTGGAGAGAACGATTGAGTCTACTAATCACGTGTCACTACTTCCCTTTGATACTTTTCTCTCTCTCTCTCTCTCTTCCTCTCTCTCTTCCTCTATCTCTTCCTCTCTCTCTTCTTTATCTTTTCCTCTCTGTCTCTTCCTCTCTGTCTCTTCCTCTCTCTCTTTCTGTCTCTTCCTCTCTCCTTTCTGTCTCTTCCTCTCTCTCTTCTTTATCTTTTCCTCTCTGTCTCTTCCTCTCTGTCTCTTTCTCTCTCTCTCTCTTCCTCTCTCTTCCTCATGTTCTATGAATTCTTCCTATACATTTCAACGCAACTGTAAACAAATCAGCTCAACAATACAAGGAGACGACACGTTCATTCTATGCCCCACAAAAGTCATTTCTTGTCCTGTTGATGTCCCCTACCTGATCTCATCATGTCCACCTTGCAGTTTTTTTTTTTACAACCTTCTACCTACTGACCACATTCATTAAGTCATAATGACTCGTTGGAGACGATAACTAAACACCCCACTCCTTGTCTTCCTACCCCTTCCCCAATTACCTTATGTCACCTTCCAGCTTTGTTTTGTTTGTACCTGGCCTACCTGGTCATGTCTCTATCAACAACACCTGCCCACTCTCCCCTCTTTTGCATTGCCCCGTCTACCCCCCCTCCCCTTTAGCTATATTCACTTCTGCATTATGTACGAATGACTAGTGCATGATATACGAGAGTGTCGAACAGACGATACCTGACAATACGTCTCTCTTATATTCGTTGTCGTTTAGCCCTCGGACCAACGTGTCGGCACTCAAGGCATGGATCTAAGTCACTCCTAAGTCACAGCAGCGCAAAGACGTTTATGCTTGTTATGTTATTTAGGCTTTGCTCTTCTATATTTGGAATCAGCAGATCGGGTAAAGAGATTTATTTTTTCTTTTGCAAGAGCAGACAATTCAGACTGTTGGAGTTTCCGTGCATTTGCATGTGAGTATAACATAAAGTTGTTTTGTTATTTTGACTAAACGTTGATATATCACTGCCTGGTCCTTAGGTCTGCCTTACTTAGGGTGTAACAAAATAGAAAATAAAAAGTGCTACATAAAGTTTGTGTCTTAATCATGCTTAGAAAGGAGGCAACATATACTAATAGCCCACGTAGTCTAAGGATGGTTTTATATTTATATTAATAAATAGAATATATATAAGTATTCGTGTGCGATGCAACCAGAAGGTATGGAAAATTAAATAATTATGTAAAGTGCAAGCTTAAGCATCCACACATGTTTGTTTGGTTTTTATAGCCATAATGTAAATGTGACTGGACTAACCAAACGATCAATTCACTCAGTTGTATTCAACTATTGCGCATTAATGCCGTCTGTGATGACTAGGAGGCGACGCAGCACTTGAAAGATTAGAAAACATATCGACAAAGGCCTTATATTAACGCCTCCGAAAGGGGAAAAGCTGCTATTAACTTTTTGTGGTCTGTCTGTCCTTCCGCCAGTCCCGCTTAGATCGCAAAAACTAGAAAATATATTGATATCACGATATGTTAGATCTGGGAAAGCCTTGATGTAACGGGGGGGGGGGGGGGGACCCTTTTTTATGAAACGAAACCGTTTATTATTTTTGTAAATTAAATTGGTTGGAGCTCAAAAAAATACAACACTTTAAAAAAAAACTTACGGGGAGTTAAATTTTTATCATAGGCAACAGACTTCTTCATTGATAAATTTGGATTCATTGTTGGATTCGCGCATTGGTACAAAAGATTGCATCTAAGGTCTCATTGGAAAACAATTGATTGAAATGATTATTTGTTTCCATTTTTAAACAATGTCAGTTAATAAAGTAGGCCTACCATGGGCGTAGCCAAGGGGGGTTTTTGGGGTTCAACCCCCCCCCCCCCCCGAAATGAAATCCCCACCCTGCGGGGGGGGGGGGGAGACGGACTTTAGTTACTGATTTTTTGCTTTGATTTTGTTTATTTTAGGTGAGATTTTAATACTAAACCATCACTTGCCCCAGCGCAGCCAAGGGGGTTTTGAGTTTAAACCCCCCTACCAGGGGTTTTTGCAGTTAAATCCCTCTCTTCTAAAAACAAAACAAAAAAAAAAGCAAACGACAATCCCCTAATTCCAAGAGCACAGTTAAGGAAGATTTTGAGCTTATAATCCCCTATTCAATATAAAAAAAAGCAAATTACACACCCAAAATTCTATGAGCGTAGCCAAAGGGTTTTGAGTTTAACCCCCCCCCCAACCCCTCTTCATTAGGGTTTGAAGCTAAAAAATACCTCTTCAATATAAAAAAAAAAAAAGGAAATTACGCACTCAAAATGTTATGAGCGTAGGTAAATGGGTTTCAACTCAGTTTTGAGTTTAAACCCGAATTCATCGGTGTTTGAAGTTAAAAATACTTCTTCAATATGAAAAAAAAAGTAAATTATGCACTTAAAATGTTATTAGCATAGCTAAATTGGTTTTGACTCAGTTTTGAGTTCTTTCAGCGGGGTTTGAAGGTACAAAATACCTCTTTAATATTAAAAACAAAGCAAATTATACACTCAAAATTCTATGAGTGTAATCAAAAGGGTTTTGAATTTAAACTTCCCTCCAGTGGAGTTTGAAGCTAAAAAAATAACTCTTCTATATAAAAAAAAAAGCAAATTACGCACTCAAAATGCTATGAGAGTCGCCAAAAGAGGTTTTGAGTTTAAACCCCCTTTCAGCGGAGTTTCATGCTAAAAATAATATAAAAAAGCAAATTACACACTAAAATTATTTGAGCGTAGCCAAGTCGATTGGGGGTTTTGAGTTTAAACCCCTCTCCTACAGATGGCTTTTCTTAAAAGTTTAAAACCCCTCCAGATGGTTTTGAGTTTTAAATCTCCTTACAGAGAGTTTTGAGGTGGGAAAACCTCCATCTTCAATATTATTCTAAAGCAAACTACAGTTACCAAATTCTCTGACCGTAGCTAAATGGGGTTTTGAATTAAAAAAAAACAACAAAAAAAAAAACGCCAGAGATTGTTTAGTTAAAAATCCACAACAGATGATTTTGACGATAAAACTTCCCTTTTCGATATAAAATCTAAAGCAAACTACAGTCACCTAATTCCAAGAGCGTATTCAAGAGAGGTTACACATTTCTACCAGTGACGGGGCTCCATTAATATAAAGTGCATTGAATAGTCATCTGCCTAAATTAAAAAAGACTAAATGTGGCTCAACAAAGATGGCTAAGACAGATTTTAGGAGTCAGTTATAGAGATCGGGTCTAAATCAAGGAAATTCTATGCCAAATCGGGAGTCGACACCTTAGTAAGGTTGTGACAGAGCGTCGCATGAGGTTTGCGGAACATTTTTTCGACAAGATGAATTACGCATACTAAGGGTTGCGATGACATCCTAGTACAACTTGGCGCCAGTAAGGCAGTAAGAATGGATTTTAGGTTTTTGAAATAAAACATTTTAATAGCAGGAAAATTTACTGTAGATGCCTCAGAATATTCATTGTGTTGGCTTTCAATACCAGAAATAGTGCTTGGCGTGAAGCCCCGCGCTGGGGAGCTCCAAGCGCTCCCCAAAACGCTTGTTGGCATGGTGGGGTGTGTACACTTTTTCCACTAACACCAGGAAGAAACATTCTAGGGCACAATAAAAGTCTTCCGAAAGAATGAAGGGTCAGAATGTAATAAAGATCATGTACACACACATATTTACTATTAATTTTTTTTTTCGCAGGGGCGGGGGGAGAGAAAAAAGATCCCCTCAACCCCCCCCCCCCGCCCATGAGGCCTACTCATTCAAATGTTTTAGTTTTTTTTTTTTTTTAAAGAGATTCTAATCCCAACATTCACTTTTGTTATAGCCCAAATCTAGAAAAGGGGCTTTTTTTTAACCTTCAGTCATTACAAGCTGACTACTACTGACGTTAACCTTCAGTCATTGCAAGCTGACTACTACTGACGTTAACCTTCAGTCATTGCAAGCTGACTACTACTGACGTTAACCTTCAGTCATTGCAAGCTGACTACTACTGACGTTAACCTTCAGTCATTGCAAGCTGACTACTACTGACGTTAACCTTCAGTCATTGCAAGCTGACTACTACTGACGTTAACCTTCAGTCATTGCAAGCTGACTACTACTGACGTTAACCTTCAGTCATTGCAAGCTGACTACTACTGACGTTAACCTTCAGTCATTGCAAGCTGACTACTACTGACGTTAACCTTCAGTCATTGCAAGCTGACTACTACTGACGTTAACCTTCAGTCATTGCAAGCTGACTACTACTGACGTTAACCTTCAGTCATTGCAAGCTGACTACTACTGACGTTAACCTTCAGTCATTGCAACTGACTACTACTGACGTTAACCTTCAGTCATTGCAAGCTGACTACTACTGACGTTAACCTTCAGTCATTGCAAGCTGACTACTACTGACGTTAACCTTCAGTCATTGCAAGCTGACTACTGCTGACGTTAACCTTCAGTCATTGCAAGCTGACTACTGCTGACGTTAACCTTCAGTCATTGCAAGCTGACTACTACTGACGTTAACCTTCAGCCATTGCAAGCTGACTACTACTGACGTTAACCTTCAGCCATTGCAAGCTGACTACTACTGACGTTAACCTTCAGCCATTGCAAGCTGACTACTGCTGACGTTAACCTTCAGTCATTGCAAGCTGACTACTGCTGACGTTAACCTTCAGTCATTGCAAGCTGACTACTGCTGACGTTAACCTTCAGTCATTGCAAGCTGACTACTGCTGACGTTAACCTTCAGTCATTGCAAGCTGACTACTGCTGACGTTAACCTTCAGTCATTGCAAGCTGACTACTACTGACGTTAACCTTCAGTCATTGCAAGCTGACTACTACTGACGTTAACCTTCAGTCATTGCAAGCTGACTACTACTGACGTTAACCTTCAGTCATTGCAAGCTGACTACTACTGACGTTAACCTTCAGTCATTGCAAGCTGACTACTACTGACGTTAACCTTCAGTCATTGCAAGCTGACTACTACTGACGTTAACCTTCAGTCATTGCAAGCTGACTACTACTGACGTTAACCTTCAGTCATTGCAAGCTGACTACTACTGACGTTAACCTTCAGTCATTGCAAGCTGACTACTACTGACGTTAACCTTCAGTCATTGCAAGCTGACTACTACTGACGTTAACCTTCAGTCATTGCAAGCTGACTACTACTGACGTTAACCTTCAGCCATTGCAAGCTGACTACTACTGACGTTAACCTTCAGCCATTGCAAGTTGACTACTACTGACGTTAACCTTCAGCCATTGCAAGCTGACTACTACTGACGTTAACCTTCAGCCATTGCAAGCTGACTACTACTGACGTTAACCTTCAGTCATTGTAAGCTGACTACTACTGACGTTAACCTTCAGTCATTGCAAGCTGACTACTACTGACGTTAACCTTCAGTCATTGCAAGCTGACTACTGCTGACGTTAACCTTCAGTCATTGCAAGCTGACTACTGCTGACGTTAACCTTCAGTCATTGCAAGCTGACTACTGCTGACGTTAACCTTCAGTCATTGCAAGCTGACTACTGCTGACGTTAACCTTCAGTCATTGCAAGCTGACTACTACTGACGTTAACCTTCAGTCATTGCAAGCTGACTACTACTGACGTTAACCTTCAGTCATTGCAAGCTGACTACTACTGACGTTAACCTTCAGTCATTGCAAGCTGACTACTACTGACGTTAACCTTCAGTCATTGCAAGCTGACTACTACTGACGTTAACCTTCAGTCATTGCAAGCTGACTACTACTGACGTTAACCTTCAGTCATTGCAAGCTGACTACTACTGACGTTAACCTTCAGTCATTGCAAGCTGACTACTACTGACGTTAACCTTCAGTCATTGCAAGTTGACTACAACTGACGTTAACCTAAATGGAACCCAGATCTTGGTCTAACTAGCATTTCGAAAAATAGTTTTTAAATTATTTAACAATGAACATGTAATAAGATTAAACGCCTTAGGAAACGCGATAGGCGATATGGTTTTATGTTGTCAATCATCTCTAGATTATTTAGGTAGATGGTATTAGTATGTATGTTATATATATAGGTTATGCTTTTCAGTATCGAGGAGTAATGTCATGTGTTGACTGTTGTTGTTACTTTGAGAGGTGTCCTTAATAAACAGCTAATTTGTCAGATAGAAACTAGCATACACGTTGTAAGCTTAATCGTTGAATGTTATCAACAGATGGATTGCTAGATCTACTTCTATTAGGTCATGTAAAAGGCTGTTCTTTCATTTTGATCTTTAAAGAAATCGAGCTAATGAAATATGAATAATAATTCTTTGACTCTAGAGCTGGATCTAAGTTTGATCAATAAGCATGGACGTTACATCACACACATTTATTATCGTTAGTTTAGATCTAGTAGACAGTTAGTGCAGTGGCGTGCCTTCGGTGTACAAAAGGAGGCTAAGTTATCTCCAAAAAGTCTTGAGTAACCTTTGAGGTCTTTTTTTAAAGACCTATTAGCTTTGTGTTGTCTGTCTGTCGGTTGTTCAAATTTACATTGAAAAAGTAAATAGAAAAGCAACAGAAAAGCTGATTTTTCTTTTTGGCCACAAAATAAATAAATAAATAAAATAAATAAATAAAAAATAAAATAAAATAATGATGTTATTGAAATCAGAATTCGGATAATCAAATAATACGTTTTTTTTTTTGTCTGCTTTCAAGTTGAAAACAACGTCAACCGATTATATATCTTCTGACTTATTATACATCTCCTGACTTATTATATATCTCCTGACTTATTATATATCTCCTGACTTATTATACATCTCCTGACTTATTATATATCTCCTGACTTATTATATATCTCCTGACTTATTATATATCTCCTGACTTATTATATATCTCCTGACTTATTATATATCTCCTGACTTATTATATATCTCCTGACTTATTATATATCTCCTGACTTATTATATATCTCCTGACTTAGTATATATCTCCTGACTTATTATATATCTCCTGACTTATTATACATCTCCTGACTTATTATACATCTCCTGACTTATTATATATCTCCTGACTTATTATACATCTCCTGACTTATTATATATCTCCTGACTTATTATATATCTCCTGACTTATTATATATCTCCTGACTTAGTATATATCTCCTGACTTATTATATATCTCCTGACTTATTATATATCTCCTGACTTAGTATATATCTCCTGACTTATTATATATCTCCTGACTTAGTATATATCTCCTGACTTATTATATATCTCCTGACTTAGTATATATCTCCTGACTTATTATATATCTCCTGACTTATTATATATCTCCTGACTTAGTATATATCTCCTGACTTATTATATATCTCCTGACTTATTATATATCTCCTGACTTATTATACATCTCCTGACTTATTATATATCTCCTGACTTATTATATATCTCCTGACTTATTATATATCTCCTGACTTATTATATATCTCCTGACTTATTATACATCTCCTGACTTATTATATATCTCCTGACTTATTATATATCTCCTGACTTAGTATATATCTCCTGACTTATTATATATCTCCTGACTTAGTATATATCTCCTGACTTATTATATATCTCCTGACTTATTATATATCTCCTGACTTAGTATATATCTCCTGACTTATTATATATCTCCTGACTTATTATATATCTCCTGACTTAGTATATATCTCCTGACTTAGTATACATATCTTTAAGTTAAAAAAACGCCAAATGAGTATTTTAAGCAATGACAACAAGACATTAGATTAAATATTCCTTGCTCATAGGTGGATCCGGTGGGGGCCGCCTCTAAGTTTGATAAGACAAACTCTCTTTGTAATTATGTTATTATCAGAGATGATAAATGAAGTTACATGAGAAGTAAAGTAAAAGTAAGTTCCCCTTTCAGACCTTGCGATCTATAGGGCAGATGATGTAAAGGTCATCTGATCTGTTTCTGTGGTGCACGGTTAACGAGGTTAACCGCCTTTCTTTTCCCCAACTAATGTCACGTGACTACCCAATAGAGCTGAGTGGACTTAGAGGCATCCAAAGATACCTAATCCACAAGGATTCGAATCCTGGACCTCCGGATCGAAGCAAATCGCTTTACAGGGCTCAGCCACCGGGCTTCCGAAGTTACATGGGAACTTCCTGGAAGAAATATATTTCAAACTTCAAACGTGTAGACTTGCGCATCGAGAAATGCCGCTATTTTTCCTTGGCACAGTCTGCAAAAGAGCTCACAGCTCAGCAGCAAAAGGCTGGCTAGAAGAAGAAGAAGTCATAGAGAGTCTTTTATACATTCCAAAGTTTCAACAGTGTGAGATACTGAAACCAAAAAAAATATGTAAATGGTTTGTGAGAAGGATTTGAGATCTAATGGAATGGGCATCTAAAAACTGTTCACTGACAGATTGATGGTTGCCACTTGTCAAATGTTAATCGTGTCACTGGAATGCATAATACATTTTTTTTAACAGACCAAGATATGACAGTTGTATCATATTGTATCATATTGGTGAAGTCTATTGAGAGTAAAATCACTGAATAGCTTACCGATGTTTCAGGACAAATATAGAGACGAAACAAACACTAAAGCATAGCAACTTTACCAAAATGGTCTAGATGACATACTATAGGCATAGATCTGTGCAGTTCCTTCCACTGAATATTGTAAACTAAACAATTTAGTTAATTCTCTCCATAGTCTGTCTGCATGTTTGTCAGTGTTGTTTCCCTTGTCTAACTATTTTTGCTGTTCAGTAAAGCTAAACTTACCTAGTTCCTTTCGCTAGCTTTCTGTCTGACAATAAAACATCAACTTAACAATAGAGTCAGTTCAATCTCTTGTACAGAAAATATTTACAATTGTTCAAGCATGAATGATCTTTTCTGTTTGGTATTAGGCCTACATGTCATTAATTTGGTTTTGCTTATCAATAACCTAACACACACACCTTCGAATCTCCAATCACACACACACACACACACACACAGAAATGAAGGTAAACAATCACACACTTACACACACACACACACAGAAATAATGGTAAACAATCACACACTTACACACACACACACACAGAAATAATGGTAAACAATCACACACATAGACACCAAGGAATAAAACAGAGCTTCAAATTCACTTCACAAATACCCGTCAAGACAGAATGAATCGTGCTAAATATAGATTTCGCTGCCACGTTGATAGGTCTTAAAACACCACGCGGATTGAAACAAATATCACAGCCGATAAACACAAAACCAAATGTGTAGATGGGTCTTGAAAATAATATTTAAATTGTATTATTTTTGTATCGCATTAAATCTTTCAATGTTGTTTTGACTATCGAATGTGTAAAGCAATGATGCTCAAACATATTCGGCCACCCGGCCGGCGACCATTTTAAATTTCGACACTTATGTTGCGGGCCACATTAGCAAAATGGGAAATAAACAATAAACCATTTTTATTAGAAACCCGTGAATCTAGTACTTACATTAATAAATGAGAAGTTTATCCAAAACCAATCTTTAAATATCCGATTGCATGAGATGATGACGTAACAAGGGTATCGTACAATTCATCACTGAAATGATTTGTCCTCACAAAAAAGTGCTTGTAATTTGTGTGATTGGTTTAAATGGTTTTAAGGCTTGTTTTCGGAGATTTAGAAAATTTTCTGCAAGCAACAGGAAGAAGAAATCAATTTTGTCAAGTAAATATGTTCAGCTTTGTCAATCAGATCCAGATGCGGCTCTGTCAGGGCACTTGACACATTGGCCGCAGATTCGAATAATAATTCAATGAAGCCACAGAGGTTCGGTTCTATTAGACTTGAAAGCTCTAACTCTTGCTGTCAACCATACCGATACTTGTGGCACCATCAGTAGTCACTCCAACTAATTTCTTCCCAAGGAAGAGAAATATCCTTAGTGATGGTTGAAACTTCTTTGACAGGACTTCGCTAATGCTGGTGCCTTGCCTGTTCATTATAGCTACTAACTTCTCAGATTTCAAAACTGCTGTTTGTACCGCGAATAAACATCAAGATTTTGAGCAGTATCAGATATGTCGTTAGACTCGTAAGCGGCAATAGAAAACATTGAAATTTGCTTCAAATGTTAGTTTTGAATGTCTTGTTACTCTCACTCGCCTTGTAATTGTCATGAGAAAAGTTGATAGCTTCAACAGAATTCTTCTTTTATGACACATTTCTTCTTCTATCACTGCTAGCTAGCACTTTTTTACGCATTCGCAGTCGGAAAATGGCTTTAAGTCTCCACTTACAATGTGAGCATCTCTGTAGCTAATCTACTGGGAGTTGTGTGCTGGAATGCGCTCCCTGGAGGTCAAGACAAGCGCTATAAGGACACCTTTAAGAAGCTCCTTCAAAGAGTGTGACATTGACTTTCACGGCTGTAAAGCACTAGCTCTCGATCGCTCCTCATGGCGTGAAGCCGTGAGTGTCGGAGTCATGAGATATCAGAGTGGTCAACGCGAAAGAGCGCCGAACCAACAAAAAGCTGAAAGAGACTATTTGAAATTGACCTAACCCACCCATGCCATGTATGCGGCCGGCTTTTTCAAGCGAGGATTGGACTTTACAGTCATCTTCGAGTTAATAGGGAATGAGAAATGTGCTCATCTTCGACCACGAAGGAGGAGTTGTATACAGACTCATGTTCTTCTCATGTTGGTAACTATGCTCATCAATCCTCCACTCTAGGTGGAATCCTACAATCTTGTTGTGGTCTGACTCCTATTTGCTTTGTTTCAACTCTGTTGTTTGTTTTTAGCTTATTTCTTACACGATTGCGTCATCAAAACGAAGTTAAAAAATTGCTTTGTGGGTTCACTCGTGCTGTCAGGTCACGACCTTTTCATTTAGTCCTATGTCACGCCCTCCTCTTGTTGTAGGCTTTCTGAAAAGATACAGGCTTGTAATTGGCCATGAAGTTTCTGGTCAGTGGCGTCTATCCCTTCTAGTGAGAGAGATAGAGAGAGAGAGAGAGAGGGAGAGAGAGAGAGAGAGAGAAAGAGAAAGAGAACGAGAAGGGAGGTAGAGAAAAAGGGAACCGAGAAAAGATAAACTAGGTAAAGAAGCTAGAAAAGAAGAAAGAGAGGTTATAAATGGAAGGGAATACGGTAAGAAATGAGAAAGAGGGAAGACGAAGGAGTAAAAGAGAAAAGAAAGAAAAGAAAAAATAGAGGGGACAGAAAGTGAGGGGGGGAGAGCTAAGAAAGTGAGGGCGGGGAGAGAGCTAAGAAAGTGAGGGGGGGGGGGGAGAGGCTAAGAAAGTGAGGGGGGGGAGCGAGCTAAGAAAGTGAGGGGGGGAGAGAGCTAAGAAAGTGAGGGGGCGGGAGAGAGCTAAGAAAGTGAGGAGGGGGAAAGAGCTAAGAAAGTGAGGGGGGAGAGAGCTAAGAAAGTGAGGAGGGGAGAGAGCTAAGAAAGTGAGGGGGGAGAGAGCTAAGAAAGTGAGGGGGGGAGCTAAGAAAGTGAGGGGGGGGAGAGAGCTAAGAAAGTGAGGGAGGAGAGAGCTAAGAAAGTGAGGGGGGAGAGAGCTAAGAAAGTGAGGGGGAGAGAGCTAAGAAAGTGAGGGGGGAGAGAGCTAAGAAAGTGAGGGGGGGGGGAGATAGCTAAGAAAGTGAGGGGGGGAGAGAGCTAAGAAAGTGAGGGGGGAGAGAGCTAAGAAAGTGAGGGGGGAGAGAGAGCTAAGAAAGTGAGGGAGGAGAGAGAGAGAGCTAAGAAAGTGAGGAGGAGAGAGAGCTAAAAAAGTGAGGGGAGAGAGAGCTAAGAAAGTGAGGGGGAGAGAGCTAAGAAAGTGAAGGGGGAGAGAGCTAAGAAAGTGAGGGGGGAGAGAGCTAAGAAAGTGAGGGGGGGAGAGAGCTAAGAAAGTGAGGGGGGAGAGAGAGCTAAGAAAGTGAGGGGAGAGAGAGAGAGAGAGATAAGAAAGTGAGGGTGGAGAGAGAGCTAAAAAAGTGAGGGGGGGGGAGAGAGCTAAGAAAGTGAGGGGGAGAGAGCTAAGAAAGTGAAGGGGGAGAGAGCTAAGAAAGTGAGGGGGGGAGAGAGCTAAGAAAATGAGGGGGGGAGATAGCTAAGAAAGTGAGGCCTAAGAGAGGACAGAAACACACGGGAGTCGGGAGAGGGAGAAAAAGAGAGGAGGCAGAGGAGAATGTATAGAGGGAGAGGACAGAGAGAAGATCTAAATTAGAGAGTAAGAGAGAAACGATATTAAAAAGAGATAAGTGAAAGAGGTATATATTTTGTCTTTATATTCTGAAGAATAAAAATGAGTATATCACGCAAACCCAGTTGCGACCTGCATATTTGACCCCAACTGAAGACAAAGCCCTGGGGTCTATTTTAGTTTTATTTTCGTCTTCTGTGTCTGTCTTCGGGAAGTGCTTGTCTTTGGGCCTCAAATGTGTGCCCTCGACTTTCGTAAGAAAGTCTGTCTCTATCAGAATGAAATCTGTATTCAGCCACTAGCTTCTAAGCCAGTGAGAGTAATATGGCACATGAGCTGATCTTTATAGCGTGTCCGGGGAGTCGCCTTTGTTAGGACATTCTTCTTTGGCATGCAGTCATCACTCATGCAAAATAATTGTACGATCCATTGAACAGTAAGTAGTACTTCTGTGCTGTCCTCACCGGCCTCCAGCAGAATGTGGTCATTTGTAAGAAGTCCTGCCAGTGGAGAGAGAGAGGAAGACAGAGAGAGAGTAAAATACAATAGTGATAGAGACCGTGTAGAGAGTTAGGTTAGTATTTCTAGAATAATGTCTTCAGAGTCATTAAAATGTGTGTGAAATCACAAGCTAATTTCTTTTTCTTTTTATGTGTACAGAGTTTGAACATCTTCCATTCTCTTCCTCATGTAACTTTATTGCCTTTCATTCAGAGCAAACAATTATTGACTTTCTTTTCTATCTTATCTTATAAATTACAGACGCTCTTTCCTAACAGAAGATACTTATGACTTAACGAGTATTCCTGTGCCAATCTAGCTATGTTTGTTAATTAGAGGCCTAAAGTCTCCTAAGTCATTGGCTTACCCGGCTGATTCAGGCAACCCGTTCACTTGGGAAGAAGGAGCATTTGTAAGAATTTGTCCTAACAAAATATAGAAGAAATGTACCTTTATCTTTGTGTTGTTCTGCGTATTTTATTAGGCTTTGTTTTAGAATTTGTCAATTATGGTTATGTTTTATTTATTACTAGCTAGTATTCGTGCTACGCTACGATTGAAATAGTAGATATATATGTTTATTTTGCCCGAAACACTCTTAAGACACATGAATAAAACGCTTCTCCACCCTAAGCACAATTTTATAGCCCTCAAAATCTATGTCCCTTTTTTTGTCTATTTTTCATCATAAATACGTAGGCCCCCTTAACACCCTATTATATAGTATTCACAAACACTTCTTAGACCCATCTGTTATTGATCTCCCTGTCCAAGAGTGCCCCCCTCCCACAAATACACACTATTTTCAAAAGAAGCATCACTATTCGCAGCCCAGTCCTCTCTTTCCTTATTTATTTTATTTTCAATTTTCACTGTGTGACCAGTTAGCTAGTAACTGTTTTCCAGAAAATACATATAAACAGCCAAATTTTTAGAAAAATCATTAGAACAGTTTTCGAGATCCATGACCCTTCAAAGAGTTTGCAAATTAATAAGATAAATTATAAACAGAAATTTAAAATTGGTCCAAACTTAGCATCTCATTCTCCCTTTTCATAAGCTAAGAATTTTTAAAAAGTTTTTTTTGTTTTTTTTTTTAAATCCAAATAAATTTTGCTCTTGTCAGACATTTAGGTTTCTATGACGTCACAGGGGTGTAAGCTACAACTGGCTACACTCATAATCAGTCTGAAACTAACTCCATTGCTCTGTTCACACGTCTCGAGGCACCATTCAGGTCCAATAAACAAAGTGCAATATTTATTGACTTCATTAACCCTCATTTATTTGAGGTCTTCTGACTTAAGTCACGATTTCTGGCAAGGCACTGTCTAGCAGACGTATGTCTCGTGCTTTTACACACACCCACTACACATTTCAACTTGACGGAATAACTTCTCCGCCCATACCATCCAAACACTTGACCATTGTATTTCTTTTCAACTTGTTTGTTGGTGTTTATAAAAAATATGTTTGGACTAAAAAGATTAATGAACGTGCATTGAAACGTTGTTGTCTATGCTACATCTTTGACTGCTTTTGGTGACCCTCCTTTTTAAAGAACACGCCCTACGCCTCTGCATAATTAATTGTTCATTATTAGTTGACGCATGATCATCTGTTTAAGTATTTAATTAGTAACCACAAGCCCCCACCACCTCCTATTTTCCCACTCCAGGATTCTGCAGTCGCGAGAGGTCAAAGGATAAATGCCTCGGTTTGAAAAGTCGTCTGCTAACATTAAGGTAAAGTATTTCAGAGAATACATTGACTGCAGTTAGAGTATAGACCGCAAAGTTAGGTAAGGGGTCATTACTTTAGTTGGAATATAGACCCTAAGGGGTACTATACTAACTTAAGTTAAAGCCTATATTTTTTTTTATTAATTAATGTGTTGAAAAATAGGGTGGGAGATTTTGTACTAAAAGAGAAAAAAAATGTGAAGACATTTAAAGAATGTGAAACAAATCCATTAACCTGTGTTGTCAAAGCATCCTAATGAGATTACATCTAATGCCATTCCTTTGAAGTAAACAAACAAAATAAGTACAAAATAAATAAATCCAATGTACATACCAATGAGTCCATGACAATCCTCCATACTTTCATTTCATTCATAGAAGGTAAAATGTCGTAATCCGGGAGCAATATCTCAAACTGTTCTGTACTCATAGCCCTGTCAGCTCTGTACTCATAGCCCTGTCAGCTCTGTACTCATAGCCCTGTCAGCTCTGTACTCATAGCCCTGTCAGCTCTGTACTCATAGCCCTGTCAGCTCTGTACTCATAGCCCTGTCAGCTCTGTACTCATAGCCCTGTCAGCTCTGTACTCATAGCCCTGTCAGCTCTGTACTCATAGCCCTGTCAGCTCTGTACTCATAGCCCTGTCAGCTCTGTACTCATAGCCCTGTCAGCTCTGTACTCATAGCCCTGTCAGCTCTGTACTCATAGCCCTGTCAGCTCTGTACTCATAGCCCTGTCAGCTCTGTACTCATAGCCCTGTCAGCTCTGTACTCATAGCCCTGTCAGCTCTGTACTCATAGCCCTGTCAGCTCTGTACTCATAGCCCTGTCAGCTCTGTACTCATAGCCCTGTCAGCTCTGTACTCATAGCCCTGTCAGCTCTGTACTCATAGCCCTGTCAGCTCTGTACTCATAGCCCTGTCAGCTCTGTACTCATAGCCCTGTCAGCTCTGTACTCATAGCCCTGTCAGCTCTGTACTCATAGCCCTGTCAGCTCTGTACTCATAGCCCTGTCAGCTCTGTACTCATAGCCCTGTCAGCTCTGTACTCATAGCCCTGTCAGCTCTGTACTCATAGCCCTGTCAGCTCTGTACTCATAGCCCTGTCAGCTCTGTACTCATAGCCCTGTCAGCTCTGTACTCATAGCCCTGTCAGCTCTGTACTCATAGCCCTGTCAGTTCTGTACTCATAGCCCTGTCAGCTCTGTACTCATAGCCCTGTCAGCTCTGTACTCATAGCCCTGTCAGCTCTGTACTCATAGCCCTGTCAGCTCTGTACTCATAGCCCTGTCAGCTCTGTACTCATAGCCCTGTCAGCTCTGTACTCATAGCCCTGTCAGCTCTGTACTCATAGCCCTGTCAGCTCTGTACTCATAGCCCTGTCAGCTCTGTACTCATAGCCCTGTCAGCTCTGTACTCATAGCCCTGTCAGCTCTGTACTCATAGCCCTGTCAGCTCTGTACTCATAGCCCTGTCAGCTCTGTACTCATAGCCCTGTCAGCTCTGTACTCATAGCCCTGTCAGCTCTGGACTCATAGCCCTGTCAGCTCTGTACTCATAGCCCTGTCAGCTCTGTACTCATAGCCCTGTCAGTTCTGTACTCATAGCCCTGTCAGCTCTGTACTCATAGCCCTGTCAGCTCTGTACTCATAGCCCTGTCAGCTCTGGACTCATAGCCCTGTCAGCTCTGGACTCATAGCCCTGTCAGCTCTGTACTCATAGCCCTGTCAGCTCTGTACTCATAGCCCTGTCAGCTCTGTACTCATAGCCCTGTCAGCTCTGTACTCATAGCCGTGTCAGCTCTGTACTCATAGCCCTGTCAGCTCTGTACTCATAGCCCTGTCAGCTCTGTACTCATAGCCCTGTCAGCTCTGTACTCATAGCCCTGTCAGCTCTGTACTCATAGCCCTGTCAGCTCTGGACTCATAGCCCTGTCAGCTCTGGACTCATAGCCCTGTCAGCTCTGGACTCATAGCCCTGTCAGCTCTGTACTCATAGCCCTGTCAGCTCTGTACTCATAGCCCTGTCAGCTCTGTACTCATAGCCCTGTCAGCTCTGTACTCATAGCCCTGTCAGCTCTGTACTCATAGCCGTGTCAGCTCTGTACTCATAGCCCTGTCAGCTCTGTACTCATAGCCCTGTCAGCTCTGTACTCATAGCCCTGTCAGCTCTGTACTCATAGCCCTGTCAGCTCTGTACTCATAGCCCTGTCAGCTCTGGACTCATAGCCCTGTCAGCTCTGGACTCATAGCCCTGTCAGCTCTGTACTCATAGCCCTGTCAGCTCTGTACTCATAGCCCTGTCAGCTCTGTACTCATAGCCCTGTCAGCTCTGTACTCATAGCCCTGTCAGCTCTGTACTCATAGCCCTGTCAGCTCTGTACTCATAGCCCTGTCAGCTCTGTACTCATAGCCCTGTCAGCTCTGTACTCATAGCCCTGTCAGCTCTGTACTCATAGCCCTGTCAGCTCTGAACTCATAGCCCTGTCAGCTCTGTACTCATAGCCCTGTCAGCTCTGTACTCATAGCCCTGTCAGCTCTGTACTCATAGCCCTGTCAGCTCTGTACTCATAGCCCTGTCAGCTCTGTACTCATAGCCCTGTCAGCTCTGTACTCAAAGCCCTGTCAGCTCTGTACTCATAGCCCTGTCAGCTCTGTACTCATAGCCCTGTCAGCTCTGTACTCATAGCCCTGTCAGCTCTGTACTCATAGCCCTGTCAGCTCTGTACTCATAGCCCTGTCAGCTCTGTACTCATAGCCCTGTCAGCTCTGTACTCATAGCCCTGTCAGCTCTGTACTGCTAAGAAATACACTGACTACTCGTTCACCCCCATTTCTTTTTTTAAACAAACCGTAACCCAAAGAGTAATTTGACTGAAAGCTTTCTATTTACAACTTTATATCAACTCGCGCTGTCTGTCTGTCAAAAGGATTGTACATGCAATTTCTCCAAAACACTTTCTCGGGTCAACTTGAAAATTTGCACGATTATTAATTGGCATGGACAAAACATGAATCAATTATTTAAAAAATTAAGCAAGTAGTCAATTAATTACTGCTGATTTAATTATTTTGTTTGATACCAACAAGGGTAATTAATCCTTCAGTATTCTAATATTTGGCTAAATATGTAGGTTTTGGTCCCCTTGGATAATTGTACATTTTATTTCTCCCACACCCATTCTCGGAGCTAGCTGAAACTTTAAACAATTATTTATGTACCTAACAAAGGATTAATCAATTTAAAAAAATACCAATTATTCAAATAATTATTGATAATTAATTACTTTGTTTGATATCCAATAAGGAAAATAAACTCTACATTATTTAGAGATAAGTTTTTAAATGATTTTTAACTGTGGAAGAAATTTGTTTTGTTTTTATATAAGTTTCCGTCTCTAGTTCTTTTTCATTTTTCAAAAGTAAAAAAAAAATAATTTGAGGCTTTAGGCGTTAAAATTGTATGAGGCGGCACTGGAATAAGAAAATGGTTGTTTGAAACAGAGAAGACACATAGATAGAGGCATATTTCTTACTTCGTAGTCCATAGAACAAATTCGTAAAGGTGCTCCTCTTCCCTAGTGCCAATAGAGAATGGAAAGGGTTGCCTGAATCAGCCATGAAAACCAAAGGCTTGGCAGAGTTTAAGTCATTGATTAACATGCATGACTAGAGATTAATCAGTCAAGCGAAAGTAAAGAGACCTGGCAGGTGTTGTTCTGGAACACAGTTGTGTGTGTGTATGTCTATATATATATATATATGTGTGTGTGTGTGTGTGTGTGAGTGTGTGAGGTCCCTATAGTGTACTTAATTAATGGTTAGGATGACAGTGGAATCTTCTTAAATCATTTAAGGTTATTAATTCCTAATTAGGAGCTGGCTTCCCGAATTAATATCTGTCCTATTTGTCACAGAGATGATTGGCTCAGGAATCTACAGCAGGGCGGAAGAAAAAGAGAGGAAAACCAGAAAACATAACACAATACTTTTTAAAAATAAGACAATACCTCCTTTATACATCCTTTATACCTCCTTTATACAGCTGGCAGAGGGAGTATTGTTCTCGTAATAACTCATGAATGTTAGATATTTAAAAAAAAAAAGGAAAATACTTTACCACCGTCATATCACACACACCCCGCCCCAAGAAAACAATTTCTGGTTAAGCGAATGTAAATATCTACTAGACTTTATAATATTCAAATGCTGGGCCTTTAGTTCTAGTTTTAGAAGACACGAAGACATAAAGTCTGGTAAAGAATTTTTTTTTTCTTGTTCTCTAGAGAAATTTAAATATATTTCTTTCATTTTAAAATATCTTTATTTCTTTTTTAACTTTTACAAAATTTAACGGTCAAACTAAAGTTTTCCAAGTGTAGCCAACTAGCTAGTATTTTTTTTTCCTAACGATATACATAACTTTCTAGGAAAATCATTTGAGCCGTTTTCGAGATCTGTGTCCAGCCAGAAGTTTCCACGAAGGTACGAGTTGTATAGAGATAGTGCAATGTTACGAGGTCCTACAATTGCTGCACACACGAATTCGTGCAGCAGAAATACAAGGTGCGCACAAGTTACGCACCAGCTACAGGGAGACTTAGGGGTTAGTGAGATGGAAGCGAAAGGCAAACACCCAACCATTTAGTTCACAGATTGGATGGATTTTATCAGCTAGCATCATGATGTGAAGTTACGACGATTAGTGGATCAAACAATTACAAAAATCATGTAAACAGTAACTTAATCTTTCAATGGTAAAAATATAGAGGAAAAAACTTTGTCAAGACTGGTCTAACCAACTTGTGTGTGTGTGTGTTTTTTGTAACAAAGCTTATATCGACTCACTCTGTCTGTCTGGTACAAATCTTGATCACGTGATTTCTCCCACTTCCCATTCTCAGTTCAATTTGAAATTTTGCACAATTACCAATTGTCGATAACAACACACCGTCACACCAATTTAGTAATGTAATGGCAGGAATAGCGCGGTACTTTCCCTTGTATTATTTTTTAAATTATACATTTTTTGCTTGTTATGTCTTATAATACACTTGTGTAAAAGAGCACAACAACTAATCAATATTGACTCCAGTCAATCCTTTACATCTACTTATAGTGTAGGCGCATCGTATAGTATTGGATATCTTTGGTGAAGACCTCCAGATAAATAGTCTTTAACATGACAGCAGGCCTACTGTGGCAGTCGTTAACAGTTTTAGCATTTTTTACATTCAAACAAAAATAGTTTTTGTTTTGTGGTAAATCCGGTTTCAATACAAACATTAAAAGGTGACTTTTCAACTTGTCAGAAACCTGATCTAGATATGTATAAATGAAGGCGTCTGTTTTTTTTCCACCCGATCATTTTTATTTCAGGCGCAAATAAATTTCCTTACAAAACAATCTTACTTGCAAAGTACAGATCAAAATATAAAACACTGAGCCATAACTTACAAATACAAAACATACACTAATAAATACTGAGAAAGTCACAAAGAAAGAAATATTTATCTTGTTTCACAGTCTAGGACAAAGTCCTATAAGTTCTCTTTCTTATCTAAATGCTATTTGAACATTAAACAGGTGGCTTCCTAACAAAAGGTAGGAAAACCAAAGACTTAGTCAAGTTTGTCTCAAATTAACAGGCACGACTAGATTCTCTTGTAGAAATGGGTGGGACGTAAATGTCTTCTTGTTTTAAAGGAACGTCTTTAGTTATAAGATAAGATAATGGTGTTGATTCTGAGTAGCTAAGGCTCAAATAAAGCACATTTTATACACATTTGTGGTTGAGAGGAATGAATCACTTGACAACATAGCTTATGAGGGGCAGTGCTTGAGTTTAAATCCCAATGTAGACGTCGAACTCTCAAGAGATATTTTGTAGAGATATGATTCATGCTGATTTTATTATTTTTTTGTCACGGCAAATGTTATTGTAAAATTAGATCCCCCCAACATGTTCAAGGTGCAGTGGTTGAATGGTAAAGCGCTTGGCTTCCGAACCGGTGATCCTGGGACTGAATCATGGTGAAGACTGGGATTTTTAATTTTGGGATCCTTACGGCGCCTCTGAGCTCACCTTTCCTTCGCAGTAACGATCCTTCCTATGTTTCAGACTCCTTCCGGTCCTGACGGATCCACTGTTTCTCACGTTGCTGGTCTGTCCACTTAGTCTTCATTATTTTGTTTACTATTCCTCTTATCAGCTTGCAACAAAAAAAAAACAACAACTATAAAAACAAACAAAAACAAGGTTACAAAAGACAGTTTGTGTGGAAACACAAACTCAAAATCGGCCCCCGAAGTGGTCCACCCAATATTTTCAGAACATCAAAATGAAATTATATCAAAGACAAATGAGAGATAAGAATGGAGAAAGAAGGTTAACAGATCTTGTGTAGTGCCCCAACGGTCCCGCAGATCAAAGGATAGGTGAAATGAATGTAAAGTTAGATGTGTTTACGAGATCTAAACGGGACGGACGGACGGACAGACGGCACAAAACTAATAGCGTCTTTTCCCCTTTCGGGGGCCACTAGAAACCCTACGTAAGACATGGGATGTGGACACGGATAAAGAGAGTCCCTTTCTTATATCTTGTTAGAAACAGACAGTTTATGTATATATTTGGAAAAAAGAGTTACTAGCTAATAGGCCACACTGGGAAAACTCTGGTCAGACTTTTTTTAATTTGTCGAAATATTATCTTATAAAATGTAATTTTCTTTCAAGGTCTAGACCAGTGTTTCCCTGTGTTCTGTGGAACCCTAGTGTTCCGCGAGACCTGAATAGGTGTTCAACGAGCTACTGGAATTGTTAACTTGAAGGGCACCACGTGAAATAATCTCTTAAATAAGTAAAGTGTTCTGTAGGGTTTGCCTGTCTCCGTACAGGTCCAGACCCCAGCATGCACCAATTCTATCGGTTCTAAGACTAGTCGTATCTTCGAATGTGTTTCTGACTGAGCACCTTGCAATCATTGGGGATGTGTTCAACTGTTTCATCTTCTGTGTGACAGTCTCGACATCTGGGATCGTGATTCTCTCAGATCCTAGCGAAGTAGGCTCCAATCCGACAGTGTCCCGTACGAAATCGTGACTAAATTGCATCATCCTTTCTGTCTAGCTGCCACAATTTGTCCTTCCTGTTTGGGCATTTGAGAACTTTCCACACTTCCCGACCCGTGCTAAAATGATCTAAGGTATCACCTATCACCAGTTGTAAGCCTCCATGCAATGAGGCTCCGTACTGGGATTAATCCCTTACAGCACGGTCCAGGTATCTGAAAGTGTTCTGTAGGGTTCGTTTGTCTCCGTTCAAGGCGAGACCCCCACATGCACCAGTTCCATCTGTTTCAAGACAAGTCGTATCATTGATCGTGTTTCTGAGCACCCTGCATTCGTAGAGGATGTGTTCTACGGTCTCGTCTTCTGTGTGGCAGTGTCCACATCTGGGGTCATGGTTATCTCGGATCCTAGCGAAGTAGGCTCCTATTCGACAGTGTCCAGTGCAGAATCGTGCCTAAATTGCTTGTTCCTTTCTGTCTAGCTGCCACAGTTTGTCTTTTTAGTTTGGGCGTTTGAGAACTTTCCAGACTTCTCGTCCCGTGCTACGAAGGTCCCAACTGTTGAACCATTTGGACTTGATTCATTCACAATTCCTCGCTTTTACACTATCGTATGTTTGCGTCTCCTCTGGTGGTCCTAGATGCGTTCCTAGCTACACCAAACTATCGGCCTTCTAGTTTCCTTTGATTTCACAGTGAGAGGGAATTCATTGCATCACCATACGTACCTAATATTTCCTTTTGAGGCGCTCCACGCAAGCCATAGTTTTTTCCAGTTGTGTAGAGTGTAGACCATGTCTCTAAACTCTCTAGAGCTTGCAGGGAGGAAGGTGAGTCTGTAAAGAGAATTACATTGGCCAGTGCCGCATTTCCTTCCTCTATACGCTGTTCAATATAATCCAGGGAACTTTTGATTCCTTCTATTTCGCAATGTAATTGCTTTCTCCTGCACATGGGCCTACCAGTTCATCGCATTCTGTTACACCAAGGAAACTGACTCCCTCTCCATAGCCCGATTTTGTTCTGCCTTGGACTTATCTTGTTGATCCATCCGTATAAACCTTAATGGTATCTTTTGGATAGTGGGCTATGGTTTCTCTCGCAGTGATATTTAGTAGGTTTTGTGCACATTTCTTGTTTACCTTTGGGTCAATCAGTGATTTTCGCATCTCCGGCAGATTAGGAACAGTTACCGGATCACCAAACTAGAACCTAGAATCTTCAATATACATGCACTTTAACCATTTATTTTTTTCGTTGCGTGGCGGTGGAATCAGGTGGTGGAAGTGGTAACACATGTTTGACTTATTTGATGTATACTTCATTAGTTATTGAAAGCAAAGTCACCGTGCGCTACAAAAGACCATCAGCTTCATAAAGAAAGGCATGTCTTAAAGAACACTTTTTACAAAGCTTCTATCAACTCACTCTGTTTGCCTTCAAGTTTGAACACGTTATTTCTCCCACACCTAGTCATGGATCAAGTTGAAACTTTGCACAATTATAAATTGGCGTAGACAATACTTAAATCAATAAAAAGTATGATTTATTTAGTCAATTAATTACCAGTTATTAATTATTTTGTTCGCTACCAACAAGGGAAAATAATCCTTTAGTATTTACAGATATCTTTAAATATTTCGGATTCCGTCCCCTTCTATAGATGTACACCCATTCCCACACCCATTCTCAGATCAATTTGAAACTTTAAACATTTTTTTATTGTACCACTGGTTGTGTAAATCAATTAAAAAATTAAACAATTAGTTAATTAATTACTGATAATTTTTTGTTTGATATAAAAAAAAAAAAACTTCTACCTTCTTGATATATCTAGTTGTAAATGCGCAGTTCTTCCATTTACAAAAGCCTTTTTCTATAAGTTATTTTAAGACCACCATAATTTTATCTTGTGTGTATTTTTGACTTATGGGGGGTGGGGAGGGAGGGGGGGTTTACAAATTAAATTTAACCCAGTTACCTTCCCTTTGTTTATTTTTTAATTTGAAGACAGAGAGTAAAAAAAGAGTAAAGTGACATGGTCGTTTTTTGAGCCATATAGAGAATAAAAATAAACTAAAAAGAGGAAGAGTGTTGGTATTTACGTAATTGGTTAACAAAATCAACAAAGTCCTGGACTCTCTATTTTGAAGAATCAATGTTGCCAACTATAGAATACACATTACTTTGTGGTACAACAGAAGAGAGCTTAGAAATGAAATTTTGGATTCGTAAACATTTAGCACAAAATGTATTATAAGCGTCTTGAACTGCATAGCTGACCCATACCTCCGTATTCTATACACCGGATGCAGTAAAATACAAAATAAAGCGCAGACGTCAATATGTATTTCAGAGAAACAGAACACATTGAAAAATACTGTAAAGATAATTTCTTAAATATTAAATGTCGAAAAAAACAACAACAAAGAAATGATCATCGATTTTCGTAGGGAAAAGAAGGAAAATGATATTGTTTCTGTAGCTGGAGAGACCATTGAAATAGTGCAATCTTTTAAATACCTTGGTACTATCTTAGACAATAAATTAAATTTTACTGCAAATACTGATTATATCAGCAAAAAAAAGGGCAGCAAAGATTTGATTACTTAGAAAAATGTTTTAATTTAAGGTTAGAGATAAGGCCTTGTCGATGCTTTATCACGATCACATTTGCAAATATTTTAAGTTTCAATATCACTCTCCGGTACGGCAATCTGAACATTAAAAATAAAAATAAACTCCACAGAATCCTAAATGCTGCCGGTAAGGTCATTAGCAAAAAAAAAAAAACCCATTTGGGCAGCTGTTTGAGACAAACATCCATAGAAAAGCTAAAAAGATTCTAGAAATAAAAAATCACCATTTGGGTCAGGATTTGTGATTTTACCATCACAAAAAAGATACAAGACACCGATAGCAAAGACAAACAGACACAAACACTCTTTTGTTCCCCTGGCAACTAAGTCATTAAATACAATTCAATTATCTGATTTAAACATTTCACATGTATCTTATGGTTATGTAATGTATTAATGTATATTTTGTTCAATAGTTATAACAATGTTTTTGGTGTAACGCCCTACACTGCATTTGGAACTACCTTATGGATAATAAAGATTACTATTATTGTTATTATTATTATTATTATTATTGTTATCACACTTCTGAATTAAATTGTCTTTATCTCCCACATAAACATCCACATTCTGAAAAATACTTATGTGTAAACAAAGCTTATATTGAGTGAGTTCAATGGCTGTCATATCTCTTAGTATTTAATAAGAAGATGGTTCCCCTTCTACACAGTTCAACAATGATTTGGTTTCCAATTAAATATGGGGGGGGGGGTACGGTCTCTTGTCAGACATTGATTTGATTTATTCCAATGAACCCCCCAGAGGAGGGCCGCAACCATATCTCTCCCTCGAACTTGGTTCTGAGCACTCCGAGCAGCTTTCTTTATCTGCCCCAATGTCGTTCTAGTTTCTTCAATCAGAAATTAGGAACTCCACATTTTGAGCCCCCTCCCAAGATTTGAACTCCACACCATTGGATTGGAAGCTCAGTGTACATTTGTACGAATTTAAATGTTTTTTTTAAATAAATGTCACTTATTCCACTTCCAGGCTGTTTAACCAATAAGACAGTACAACATTGTTGAGAGGATGGACAATAATGGCTTCTGTGACGACCAAGGTCGATTGGTTCATGGAAACGTTCAGGTATTTATTCTCTCTCTCTCTTTCTTTCATCCATAATTCTGTGTGTATGTTTCTTGTCTGTCAAGTAGTCTGTTTTTATATCTTTGTATCTTTCTCATCTCAACATTTTTTCTTCTCTGCTTCGAAAGTGAAACATGGTCAACCCACTCTTGGCAGGGGAAAAAAAAAGGATAAATATCTTCCACCTTCGATGTGCCTGAGGCGGATGTGAAGGTGATAAGGTGGCAAGATAAAATAACCAACAGAAAAGTGCGGCGAATGTTGCTAGCACTTCCCTGCTGTTATCAGCAGCAGACGCCTTAGCAGGCTTGGTCATGTTTACAGAATACCACAAGGTCGACTCCCATAAGACATTCAGCATTGGTGATCTAATAGAAGGCAGAAGAGCCGCTGGTCGCAAACGGGATATGAAGCTCTTCAAAATCGACACTGGCAATTCGGAAAAAAAAAGCCACTTGAATGGAGAGCAAGCATAAAGGAAGGGTCCTGGATTGCACACACCAAAAGTAGAAAGAAGGGTTCAAGCGCAACAGTGCCTGGTGATTACAGATGCCCAACCTGTGACTGCAGCTTTCTGTATCAAGGATTGGTCTTTTTAGTCACATAGGAATTTGCAAAGGGAAAAAGTCATCTATCGAGACATAAAATGCCAGAGGGGGAGAGAGAGAAAGAGAGAGAGAGAGAGAGAGAGAGAAAAGATATATATATATTTATATATATAGAGAGAGGGAGAGAGAGAGAGAGAGAAAGAGAGAGAGGGATAGAATAGTCAATAATCACACGCGCACACACACACACACTCTATCTCGGGCATCGTCTTCGATTCCAAAGATAATTATATTTGCCACATTTGAGATAGACAATGCGTTCACCGCCGGCGGTTTAATAGAGCTTTCTTTTCGGCGTCTGTGTCTGTCTTTGGCGATGGATTTTCTTTGCCAGTTATCGTGACGTGGGTCTAAGCATTTTATTGCACATGTCAGCTACACATTTTATTGCACATGCCAGTTACACATTTTATTGCACATGTCAGTTACACATTTTATTGCACATGTCATCTACACATTTTATTGCACATGCCAGTTACACATTTTATTGCACATGTCATCTACACATTTTATTGCACATGTCAGCTACACATTTTATTGCACATGTCAGTTACACATTTTATTGCACATGTCATCTACACATTTTATTGCACATGTCAGTTACATATTTTATTGCACGTGTCAGTTACACATTTTATTGCACATGTCAGTTACACATTTTATTGCACATGTCAGTTACACATTTTATTGCACATGTCAGCTACACATTTTATTACACATGTCAGTTACACATTTTATTGCACATGTCAGTTACACATTTTATCGCACATGTCAGCTACACATTTTATTGCACATGTCAGCTAAACATTTTATTGCACATGTCAGCTACACATTTTATTGCACATATCATCTAAACATGTTTATAGCACAAGTCATCTAAACAGTTAATAGCACATGTCATCCTTCTGCAGACTCCAGACCATGAAAAAGATACCAAAAGTTTGACAGAGCAAACTCTGCAGAACGGAACCAAGTTGCCTCCTCAAGATGTGGAGGCCACGCCAAAAGAGGAGGACCCATGGAAGGTCACAAGTATAAGTCAGGACTATACGCCATGGAGTGGTGGGTAATTCATGGACGTTGCATGGAGACTTTACTGACATCGCTTTGACTAGTCATCGACACTTAATGCAACTTTTCTTGGACACTTTATATTGACACTTCATAGACATTACATTAACACTTCATAGACATTACATTGACTTGTAATGGACACGTTATTAACATTACATTAACATGTGATGGACATTACGTAGACATTACATTGGCACTTTATTGACAATTCTTGGACATTATCATGATATTACATTGGCACTTCATGGACATTTCTAGAATATTACATTGACAATTTACGGAAACTTCATAGATACTTCATTACCATTATATTGACATTTCATGGATATTTTATTGACTTTTCATTGAAACTACATTTACATTTCATTAACAATTCATGGATACTGGATTTCATTCCTCATGTTAGTACATAAAATACACCAATAAAAATGTGTTGATTTTAAATTCTTAAGGTATCATTGTCACCTGTTTCAGAACATTCCCAGACTTTCCATTATATTTTGATAAAGCTCCTTTTCTACAACTTAGTTGAAATAATGTTTGTCCCTAAAGAAACCAAGTCAAATATACAAACAAAATAAAAAAAAACATTAAAAAAAATGTTTATATAAAGGAAAGAGCCTCTAAATTACTGCATGTCTTTCAATACTGTAAGATTTACTCTCCTTTTTCAATATGAAATAAAATAAATTAATTATCACTAATTAATTAAAAAACTGTTTTTTTTTTATTTATTTGATGTATGTGCTGTCATCTACAATTAATAATTGTTCAAAGTTTCAACTTAATTCAAGAATAAAAAGTGGGAGAAAAAAATCCTTATAGACAGACAGACAGACAGACGGTATGAGTTTATGTAAGCTTTTTAACAAGCAAACGAACAACACACAAGAAAAATGTCAACACATTTTCTATTCAACAGCGCACCAATTATTCAACTTGGCCAAGGGGAATAAACGATTCTCTTCCTCGTCCCAGAACCACTTTGTTAGGAACAAGCAGTACAGTCTTTTTTCCCCCTAGAGTTCAACAAGATATTCTTTTCACCCCTACAACGATATATCTCAATGATATTGAAATTATTTTCCTTATTCGCTATCACAAGATATTGAATTACCGAAAATTAATTGACAAATTGGTTGATTTTCTAATTGATTCGTGTTTTGTTGGGTACAATTAAAAATGATATTAAGTTTCAACTTGATCCGAAAAGGGGGGTGGAATATATAACATTTACAAACTTTTTAACTGACAGACCAACAAACAGTCAGACAGACAAAGTGAACTGATATAAGCTTTGTACAAATGAACATTCATAGACATCTGCTTTCACATTCTAACGCAGCTTTCGTCTACTGAGCCAAAGTTTGGAATATTATGGCTATCTACAGTAGAATTAGTATTCAATTAAATAGTTATAAAAATATAATTCTGTTTCGTAATGCCTCCAATTGACTTGTTTTCATTTTTTAAAAACTTGTATTAGCTTTAAACCGGAAACAGAAAGTCTTCCGATTTGTCAGCTCCTGCGTGAAGATACTCTTAGTTTTTGGTTGTCTGTACATGTTCATCTGTTCCCTGGACTTTTTGAGTTCCGCCTTCAGACTACTGGGAGGTGAGTACTAGAGTACATTTAAGGCAATATATCAAACATTCATAGCCTTTTTGTTTTCTAACTGATGCTAACAAGTGTTAGGGTTGAGATATTAAAAAAAAACATCATTATGACATATTTAGATGAAATGACCACACTGAGAAAAATCAACAACTAGATAGTATTAATTTCGTCCTCTGCTAGAAACAATTATCTCCCCTCTCTGAACAAGACACACATTGTTATATTTTCATCTAAACAGAATAAGCCCCATACATTTCCCCCACTGCACCCACTTTTACGAAACTGTCAATCAAAGCCTCTCGGAATGCCCCCGTTTAATTCACCCCAGAGTCCCCCCAACTCTAATGGGTACTTGACTTTAGTTGGGGAAAGTAAAGGCGGTAGGTCGTTGTGCGGGCCACATGACACCCTTAACCGCTGGCCAAAGAAACAGATGGCCTCAACATCATCTGACCTATAGGTCTGAAATAGAAACTTTACTTTTTTTTTTACCCACTCTTACGAAACTGTCCATCAAAGCCTCTTGGATTGCCCCAATTTGAATTGCCCTCAGAGTCTGACAGACCCTGTGACCACAAGCAGAGCGGGGTGCTGAGAACAGTGCAGTACTTTTACTTGGCACAGAATTCTAAAGAGCTTCCAGCTTAGCGGCAACCAGCTGGCTAGATGAACAAAAATAATGATAATTAAACAGAATAAGCTAAGATTTAGAAAGTGCTCAACAGTACATCACGTGACATAAAAACTCACATAGTGATTCCTAAAGAAAGAGACTTACGAAATCAAACCACGCTACAGCTCAGTCAGTAGAGCTGTCACTCTTAGTGGAGATTTTTACCTTGACCTATGTAGTGTCAAGGACGTTTCACTTTTAACAACTAAGTTAAATAAGAATTGAGCTGTAATTTTAACACTATCTCATGTCAGTTTATATCAGTACTAAATCTTCTTTATTATCGCTAGTTAGTTGCTCATTTGTTTTTAAAAAAGTTTTACGTCCTTTGTGTTGAAACTAGTTTGTAAAACAAACCGAAGATGTTAGGAACGTTCATTCTGAATATTAAAAAAAAAACACAACTTTCTTTAGTTTGTACACCGGATATACCAAAACGCTTTCTATTTATAGCTTTTACGTCACGTATGAAAATCTTCCTATAGCACTCTATGTTGTTGAAACTCAATAGAGGATGTGTCTAATCATAATGAATGATGTGGGCTGTGATACGAGATCCCAAGTCAATAATATCCTTATATCTGATTCATTGCAATGATAACACTATAAAATTGAGACATGTAAATTCCAAAAGAGCACAGCAGACGACATCTTTATGCCCGCTTTTTTTTGTAACGCAAGTAGTTCGGAAACAAACAAACACCTAAGAAAGAATTGAAATACATATCACCTTTTTAAAATTTATTTGCTTGGGTTTTTCAATGTAGGTGTACACTTTGTGTAGAGCATGCTAGGGAATGACACTTTGTGTAGAGCATGCTGGGGAATGACACTTTGTGTAGAGCATGTTGGGGAATGACACTTTGTGTAGAGCATGTTGGGGAATGACACTTTGTGTAGAGCATGCTGGGGAATGACACTTTGTGTAGAGCATGCTGGGGAATGACACTTTGTGTAGAGCATGCTGGGGAATGACACTTTGTGTAGAGCATGCTGGGGAATGACACTTTGTGTAGAGCATGTTGGGGAATGACACTTTGTGTAGAGCATGTTGGGGAATGACACTTTGTGTAGAGCATGCTGGGGAATGACACTTTGTGTAGAGCATGTTGGGGAATGACACTTTGTGTAGAGCATGTTGGGGAATGACACTTTGTGTAGAGCATGCTGGGGAATGACACGAGGCGTAATGCATGTGGGTATAGGGCAAAGGTCACGATTCATTGGGATACATAATAAGGGATACAAGATGAAGTACTGGATATGTTTCACAGTATATGTGATATGGGCATGCGTCATGAGTTATTGCGCTTTACTCTGATCTAAATGTATTATATTCTTATTTGTGTGTGTGTGAGTGTACTAGTGTATAGCACTGTATACAATCAAAGACTCCTGTACACCGAATTCTGGCAAATAATGTGTACATTTGTGTACACTATGGCCGATTCTCTTTTCACATTATTATTTTTTTCTGTAAATAGACTCCTCGATTGGCAATGACTCTGTAAATAGACTCCTCGATAGGCAATGGCTCTGTAAATAGACTCCTCGATAGGGAATGACTCTGTAAATAGACTCCTCGATAGGCAATGGCTCTGTAAATAGACCCCTCGATAGGCAATGGCTCTGTAAATAGACTCCTCGATAGGCAATGGCTCTGTAAATAGACTCCTCGATGAACAATGGCTTACAGTCAAGAAATATGTTAGTCGAAGCTGGGTTGTCGTAGTCACGTGAATAAATGCAATTTTCTTTAATCTTCGGGCTTCAAGGCAATACCTAATTATAATTGACAAGCACCGCCTCGCTGTATCTTATGCAGCTAAACCAAACGGGCGGAGGTAGCACTCAAATAACGAAATCAAGTAACGCAGGCGAAAAGCCAACAATATAAGTCAGTCGAGGCTGATAGTGAATGTCGAACAAGAAGTTTACTAATAACAAAAGGAGCCATCGAATGTCATCAAGCTGAATCTCTACGTCCATAAAAAAAACTGCCTCTTTCTATAGTCTTCGGAAGTAGTCTGTTTACATTTCGTTATTCTGCCTCAAATCCTCGTCTTGCTTTTACTAGTCGCGTCACTGTCTCTTAAGTCAAAACTTTCCCTTTAATGAAACAAATAACAAATTCCTAATGGTCTCATTACAATATCATACTTGTATTCTTGCTTTGTATCTTAACACCATAGGTCTTCTAATCTTGGCATTAGAGCAGCGTGTTCATTTTTCCACAGGTGAAGCCGCTGGGAGAGTATTTCAGCAGAGTGACATTCTGACCAACCCGATAACTGGACTTATGATCGGTGTCCTGGTCACCGTCCTGGTTCAAAGCTCTTCTACGTCCACCAGTATAGTGGTCAGCATGGTTGGGTCTGGAAGTAAGTCTTGCGCTGGACAGACGTATTGATAAAACAATTCCGGGAAAATATCTGATCATATTTAAAGAGGTGTCTGATATATCACGTAGGCTGATTGTTAAGGAGATGTCGTGGATTTGGGGAGTTGGCGACAAATTGTGTTGCATGCTAAATTTAAAATTAATCAAAATTTAAAAAGAAATTTCAGTATTACTCTAAATAATTGTAAAATGTAAGATGTGTGTCTGAGTGGCATACACTTCTAGACTCTCTATCAAAAGGGCTAGAGTTTGAATCCAGACTAAAATGGAGCTGTGTTTGCTGAGAGCCTAAAGACAGCACAGAAAGTTCACAGATACCCCCCCCACACACACACACCAAACAAGATTAGACCCCATAGTGTACTGAGCATGCTGTAGCATTAATCCTGTTTCTAATCTCGTTGTTTGTCATGCTGTCTTTGTAAGTGATACACTACAGCACCAGACAGCTAGTACACTACAGCACCAGACAGATAGTACACTACCAGACAGCTAGTACACTACAGCACCAGACAGATAGTACACTACCAGACAGCTAGTACACTACAGCACCAGACAGATAGTACACTACCAGACAGCTAGTACACTACAGCACCAGACAGCTAGTACACTACCAGACAGCTATTACACTACAGAACCAGACAGCTAGTACACTACCAGACAGCTAGTACACTACAGCACCATACAGCTAGTACACTACCAGACAGCTAGTACACTACCAGACAGCTAGTACACTACAGCACCAGACAGCTAGTACACTACAGCACCAGACAGCTAGTACACTACAGCACCAGACAGCTAGTACACTACAGCACCAGACAGCTAGTACACTACAGCACCAGACAGCTAGTACACTACAGCACCAGACAGCTAGTACACTACTGCACCAGACAGCTAGTACACTACTGCACCAGACAGCTAGTACACTACAGTACCAGATAGCTAGTACACTACAGCACCAGACAGCTAGTACACTACAGCACCAGACAGCTAGTACACTACAGCACCAGACAGCTAATACACTATAGCACCAGACAGCTAGTACACTACAGCACCAGACAGCTAGTACACTACAGCACCAGACAGCTAGTACACTATAGCACCAGACAGCTAGTACACTACAGCACCAGACAGCTAGTACACTACAGCACCAGGCAGCTAGTACACAACAGCACCAGACAGCTAGTACACTACAGCACCAGACAGCTAGTACACTATAGCACCAGACAGCTAGTACACTACAGCACCAGACAGCTAGTACGCTACAGCACCAGACAGCTAGTACACTACTGCACCAGACAGCTAGTACACTAAAGCACCAGACAGCTAGTACACTACAGCACCAGACAGCTAGTACACTACAGCACCAGACAGCTAGTACACTATAGCACCAGACAGCTAGTACACTACAGCACCAGACAGCTAGTGCACTACAGCACCAGACAGCTAGTGCACTACAGCACCAGACAGCTAGTACACTACAGCACCAGACAGCTAGTACACTACTGCACCAGACAGCTAGTACACTACAGCACCAGACAGCTAGTACACTACAGCACCAGACAGCTAGTACACTACAGCACCAGGCAGCTAGTACACTACAGCACCAGGCAGCTAGTACACAACAGCACCAGACAGCTAGTACACTACAGCACCAGACAGTTAGTACAGCTGAACCCTTGCAGCTCAATCATCGTATCAATACTAAACTTAAACAAAACTGGAACAAACTTCCTTGTAGACAAAATGAGCTTAATATTTATTGATATTATTATTCTATATATTGTTTATTGATAGTATACACAGCTTTCAATTTAAATGCAGAAGTATACAGAAACAGAAATTGTCCTATGAAGTATACAGAAACAGAAACTGTCCTATGAAGTATACAGAAACAGAAATTGTCCTATGAAGTATACAGAAACAGAAATTGTCCTTTGAAGTATACAGAAACAGAAGTTGTCCTATGAAGTATACAGAAACAGAAGTTGTCCTATGAAGTATACAGAAACAGAAGTTGTCCTATTAATACGTTGAAAAGTGAAAAAAATAAAAACACAACTCAATTCAAATGTTCCATAAACACATATCTTTATATATCTCGGTCTCCGACCTCAACTTTCACACCTGCTGTAACCGCAAATATTAGCTTTTTACTACTCATGGTTACATTAGAATTTCTTCAGCCAACGAACACAAACCCATTACAATCGTGTGTTACGGGGGAAAGAAATTATTGCTCGTGCTAGGTGCCAAGTTTATGTCTGATATCTCTGGTCACACAATAGTCAAGTCCTAACCTTTTGTACTCACCATTTTACTATTTGTTTTTTTTTTATTTCATCTTCCCACTTTTCAGTCATGAAAATCCGGACGGCCATCCCCATCGTCATGGGGGCCAACGTGGGCACCTCAGTGACCAACACCATAGTAGCCATCGGTCAGATAACGGACAAGGCAGAGTTTCGCAGAGCGTTCGCTGGCGCTACCGTCCACGACATGTTCAACTGGCTAACTGTTTTGGTCTTACTTCCAGTGGAGATCGCCACAGGTCAGTTTGATTAATTGTAACTGGTTCTTGATTACAAATTGACCATCGCAATATTTTTGTTTTCCTTACTCTTATTTGTTTGTTCACAAAGATTTGTCTGGATGCCCTAAACTTGACATCATATGAAGAATCCTGGAAGCCTCTCAGTCCACCTAGCTTCTGTTGGTTCTGTCAGGCTGCGTACCAAACTGTTTACACCTCAAAGTTCTTTATAATGTAAAGAGCTTACACATCAAAGCAAACAAGGAGAATCAAATCAGCATTTTTGTCTATTTAAATATAAACCTTAGTTGAGTTACCTTGTCTATTAAATGCTCGTCTAAATCGTTACAATTTGTATTCATCGATCCAGCAATCTTGTTGGTTTTATTGATAACATATTGAACACACCAAATAATACTCCATTGTAGGGTTAGAAAACGAAACGAAATCATAAAGGTGAGGCCCTGAGTGGGTTAACAGTCTCCAACTGTAGAAGATCCGGCCCTATGTAGTGCATTGTATTACACTTAGTAACAAAAACTATTAATAGCTAGCTTTTCGGTGTTTCCGGTATAAAAACAAATAATGGAATTGTTGATAAACTTTTTTTTTTTTTATACAAAGCTTATATGTCTAATACAGCGGTTCTCAACCTTTTATGCTCGGTGACCCCTTTTTACAATCCCCCACTCTGCCTCGACCCCCCACCCCCACCCACACACACACATAAAGCAAAAGAAGAATAGACAAAACAATCCATTTTTTCGATGGTCTTAGGCGACCCCTGGCAAATCGTCAATCGACCCCCAAGGGGGTCGCGATCCACAGGTTGAGAACCCCTGGTCTAATAGCACGGACGTATCGTTATTGGTCTAATTCTATACACACTTAATTACGTGACAAATCCATAGTACTTGAGACAATAAAATTTTTTTGCAAGTATTTGTTTATGTTTTTCTTGTATTGTTTTAAAGTTATAAGACAATTTTTATTACAAAGATTATATCAACTCTGTCTGTCTATCTGGTAAAAAGTTAACAATATGTAACTATAAAACATTATATTTTAATAAGCGATTCGCTGGCGCAGTGGTCTATTGGCTTGAGAAGGCTTTAGTCCATGAGTTCGAACTCAGGTCGTTCACCTTTTTTTTAAATTTATTTTATAAATGCATTTAAAAAGCGATCACCCAGATACCCCATTCTTTCTTCCTCTACTTCTTTCCAACAAGTCCAGACAAGTGATAGGATCATAGCGTAATTGAGAAAGCTAATAGCATAAAATTGTGCTAAAACAATTGATAAACATTTCTAATCGCACAGGTGTATTGTTGTTACTCTACATCTATTACAAATTTAATTACACAACTGATCCAAACTAATTGAGACAACTACTCTTAATACAATCTATTTTTTTAAATATATTTTTTTTTTATTTATATCTCCAGAGTCAATTGTTGTTTTTTTTTTTAAAATCTCTTCCGTTTGTTTCTCAATCGTTGTTTTTTAAATCTCTTCCGTTTGTTGCTCAATCGTTGTTTAGTGTTCGACTTTCAAGTTCAATTGAGCAGCCTTGACATTGTTTTGTTTATAGGGAAAATCACGTTATAACAGTTTTCTTGAAATAGGTTCAAAGTTGACAGACATTCAACAAAGTCTGTTATATCTCAAACTGGACCAGTGTTCAGCGAACTATAAATAGCTGTCACATGATCCCATTGATACTGACAGACGAAACAGTTTAGAGTGTACGACGTAGAAGCCAGATAAACATTTTATTATTGTTTGAACTGGTTCAGTGATCAACGTGTGGAGTAGTGTGTGGACTGGACTGCACTTAGACAACACTCAGGTCCCATATAGGCTTCAGTCTCTTTCTCAGACTCAAGTCTCTTTCCCATTTTGACTCAAGTCTCTTTCCCATTTAGACTCAAGTCTCTTTCCCATTTTGACTCAAGTCTCTTTCCCATTTAGACTCAAGTCTCTTTCCCATTTTGACTCAAGTCTCTTTTCCATTTTGACTCAAGTCTCTTTCCCATTTAGACTCAAGTCTCTTTCCCATTTTGACTCAAGTCTCTTTTCCATTTTGACTCAAGTCTCTTTTCCATTTTGACTCAAGTCTCTTTTCCATTTTGACTCAAGTCTCTTTTCCATTTTGACTCAAGTCTCTTTTCCATTTAGACTCAAGTCTCTTTTCCATTTTGACTCAAGTCTCTTTTCCATTTAGACTCAAGTCTCTTTCCCATTTAGACTCAAGTCTCTTTCCCATTTAGACTCAAGTCTCTTTACAAATCTACTTTCCATTAGGCGATATCTTTTTATCTGACTTTAAAAACAGTTTTATGACAAATGGATATGCTTGCCCTGAATGCTGCAAAATATGTAGGTCACAGCTGGGGCTGTATAAATACTGCATTCCTCATTAATATTCGGACTTGAAGACAAGCCTTGTTATTATCTTCTTGTGCAAGCAATATCATTTGGGATTTAAATGTATTTTTAGCAGCATCTAAATTTCAGCGTAGAATTTGTAAATCAGAAATCATTCAACTTCCCAAAAATCTTTTACCTTCAATAGCTTTTACCTACTCTCTGTATCTGTACTTAAATACGTATTGCCACTTATCTATGACCTCCTTCAGAAGGAAAGAGACTTTATTTCATCTCAAGCCTGGGCATTAGCTACGGTCCAAAAGATATTAACCACACAGCAGCCCACATCCCCTCTTTACGCAGCTGATGTATCCAAAGGAACGACAGATGCCGATACAGTTTGGGATCAGCGCTGTCATAGGTTCTGCCAGGGTGTAGCATTGGGTGGTGCAAGCTGTCATAGGTTCTGCCAGGGTGTAGCTTTGGGTAGTGCAAGCTGTCATAGGTTTTGCCAGGGTGTAGCATTGGGTGGTGCAAGCTGTCATAGGTTCTGCCAGTTTGTAGCATTGGGTGGTGCAAGCTGTCATAGGTTTTGCCAGGGTGTAGCATTGGGTGGTGCAAGCTGTCATAGGTTCTGCCAGGGTGTAGCATTGGGTGGTGCCAGCTGTCTAAGGGCCACGGGCTGCGACCCTTTTCTCGTGGTTGATTACAGCCGCTAGCTGAGGTTTGGACACTGAGGCTTCATTCTCATACTTCATAACGTGTAAATCACTGAACATTGTGGGTTTTAATAATAGATTTGAAATTTTGGTTTCGTTTTTTTTTATAGAAATTAAAAGAAGGATGTGGGGGTAGGTGGTGGGGAAAGAAGACTAAATTGATCTGCCGCACAGGGTCTGCGCTTTAAATTCCTGCACACAGAACGTATCAATTTGCGAATGATATTTCAGTAATCTAATGACATTACTACTGACAAACCATTGATGGTTGCCTGGTCGTGTGGTATGCGAGCATGTAGGTCTGTCGTTCGGCCGTCTCGATGGTGCTGGGTTCAAACCCTGCCCGCTGCCATCCCCCGTCGTTCTGAGGAAGGTTTGGACTTAGAAGTCGATTATCTGAAGGAACATCCGAAACATGTCAAACATGCTGTATCATGACTGTGACATTAATAATTTAGGAAGGTTTTCGTACTTGACGCTAATTAATAAAACGTATCTCGGGTATGGCAATGAGTTCCATAAGATTATGTTTTCGTCCTCCAAAACTGCTCGTCCTCCAAAACTGCTCTCTCTACCAAGAGGCCCGTATAAGACATTGGCCCCAAATCACCCCAATAGAAAGAAAACTATATGGAGAGCTCCCTGATTTGAAAACCACTGCGCAGTTCATCTCATGTATTGGTCTAGTCATATGAACACTCCAACATAACAATGAGAACGATGAAGAAGAAGAAATGTTTTCGTCCCATAGAATAATGACATCTTCTCGTTGACATCTGTATTAATTGTATTATTTTTACGAATTCTGGTATGGCTCGTAAAATGAAACTGTATTACTCAGCGGTCAGCAACTCTGCCATAGACCTCACTGGTAGCATGTCCGCGCTGCTAGAAAGGCTATGACATAATGCTTTATTGTTGTCGCTCAAATCCTATATTAAATCAATGTAAAAATAACACATCTAGTCTGCATGACATCAGCTCTCGTTATCAAATCTTTACATATTTGACTTGTATGTCACTCAGCGCGCGGTTGTTCTCCAATATAAGCAAGATGCCGCAGTAGTATAAGTAATGCACTTAGGCCTTGCTTTTGTACTTGTTTTATTTCTCCCTCCTTCTCTCTAATACTTTGACTAATGTCATCAAAAAAGGTAACTCTAGTTATCATTGGATTCTTGCAGCCCAAATGGGGCTTCACTGTTCATATCCCTTTGATTGGTTCAGACGTCCCGAAAATGGACATTGACTTAAGTGTGATAATTTCCAGCTTTCAATGTGTTGTTTGCATAGTATCCATCAGTGGCGTTCAACCGCTCTTGTCTTTACTACTTGATATAGTAGTTTTAAAGTGATTAGTCAACGAACTATTTGTAATTAGTATATCTCCATACATTCAAAGGAATTTAATCCTTAAGTATTCAGAAAATTTGCTAAATATTTGGGGTTAGTCCCCTTAGATAATTGTACTCTCCCACACCCTTTCTCGTCTCAAGTCGAAATTTTAAACAATTTTTGATTACCCCTAACAAAACATGAATCTATTAAAAGATTAGCCAATTAGCCTATTATTTGTCATCAGCCAAATATCCAACCCCATCGAAAAAGAAAAATAACTTTTAAGTCATAGAGTGATATAGTTGTAAATATGAAGTTGTTCTCATTAGATCAGCTTTTTAAAGGATCAGGCATGTGGGTAATAGGTTTAAAAGGTCTGACAGCTCCTTATATTAAGAGCTATGCTTTTTAAAAAATATTTTTACTTTAACAATATAATTCCCGACTTGAAGACTAAACTCTGACGTAATGTTATTGTTGTTGTTCCCACCAGGTTATCTGTATTATCTAACTGAGGCCATTGTTGACTCTCTTCCTTTGGTATCCGACCAAGGGGCAGACAAAGATATTCTGAAGGTCATCACTGAGCCATTTACAGAACGTATCATTCAGGTAACACAAATCATTGGATTGTGTTTTACACATTTGTCTAATGACGAGGAAGTCGAGTGGTGGTCAGCGCTGAGGTTTAAAAAATCAGTTCAAATATACAACAAAACAAACAAAAACTGATATCCCTAAAAATTGATATGCACAAAGACCGATATCCTTAGAAACTGATATCCCTCAAAAATTATATTCCTAAACACTCATTTTCCTAAAAAATGATAACCTTGAAAACTGATATCCCTGAAAACTGGTATTCCTGAGATGAACTCCTATTGAAAAAACAGAGCATGAAGGACTCAATCCTCCCGTAGTGCTCTGGCAAAAAACTTGTCCGTTCGGCGTAATGCCTCGTAGCTACCATACATGTCGAGTGACAGCTCAGACACGTCTCCCCTTAGCTCTCGGAGCTGCGGACACTCTTACAAGATATGCGACACTGTTTCGACCCTCTCTCGACAGTGACAGCTCAGACACGTCCCCCCTTAGCTCTCGGAGCTGCGGACACTCTTACAAGATATGCGACACTGTTTCGACCCTCTCTCGACAGTGACAGCATTGGGAGTCGTATTAGGACGGAACCGGGCAAAGTACTCCCCTACAGAACAATGTATGCCCCTACAGGACAATGTGACATCCTACACAGTGCAATGATTGCTTGTTCTTACCTCCTTAACCGCCGATCTGGGTGACGCATATACTACCAGACACTACGTGCTCTGTCGGATTCCTCCCAGGACTTGAACCACTTCTCATAAATGAGTCGTGGCTTGTAAAAACGTGCTTGGTGCTTCGAGTGGCTGTCAGAGCTCCCTCTCGTGCAAGGGTGTCTGTCGTTTCATTGCCCTTCACGCCGCAGTGTGAGAGCGCCCACTGCATGAAAACAACAGCTCCAATGGCTTGGCGGATGTTATCTGCGGCGCCGACTGCCTCTTCTATTACGGGCGATGCTCCCCCTCCGCCACCCATAGCAGCTAGGAGAATGGAGCGAGAGTCGGATACCAGCACAACTGTAGTTGCGCTAGTTTCATTCTGGGTCATTTGGGCTCAGCCTCGAATTCTCGAGTTATCCCTGTTAGCTCGGCGTCCATGGAGCATGCAGCTCGGCCGCATGGACCAGAGAGCCGGTCTGGTTCTGATCGGTCTGGGTAATTATAACCCAGATCTATAGGGATACCTCTCTTATATTCCTGAAAACTGATATTCCTGAAAACTGATATTCCTTAAGACTGATATCCTTGATGACTGATATCCCTGAAAACTGATATCCAAGAAAACGGTGGTCATTCTAATTCCCGACACACAAAGCTCGGGCCTCAGCGATGCTAAAAAAAAAATCGTTGATGAGATGGCAGTTAGCCCCCGTGGGATGGCAAGGCACTGTGGGTAGTTGGTTTGAAAGTCCGGACAGTACTGCCGCGTCACGGGCAGGCTCTAGTTGGAGCCAGACTGTTCTAGACGGTAGTGTCTGAGTACCCCATCCCCTCCTTTTCCATTCCAATTTTAAAGAGTTATTGAATTTCAAGTATGAAAAATGCTGGCTGTTTTTCTAGTTAGCTGACCAGAATACACACGCTTTAATCTGTAGCTTTGAGAACTAGGTGTCATCTTGACCTAACCCGTCCTAAAAATCTTAGATTTCAAACGAGAATCGAATTTCGTTTTGCCTTGTTTTGTGTAAATATCCACGCATGCCTCCTGTGTAGCGTGCACTATGTTGAGACCCTGGTTATGTTGAGACCCTGGTTAAGTTAACCCAGTTGTATTTTCAAGGTCAATACCTACCAGTCCCCACAGTAGTGTGTATGTGTTTGTGTGTGGTAGATGTAAAGGGCGGGTCGTAGGCGGGTGGTAAACACTTTGAAGTGCTAAAAGAAACTGAACGAAACAAAATGAGTGTCTGCTGTTTATCTAAAGTTCTGCTTGAGAACAGTCCAGTCAGAAAGTAGACAAAGAAACGTTGAACCTGGCCTGGCTTGAGAACTTCAAATTTAAATTCTCAACCTAGCACCTTATTAGCGCCTAGACTACGGTCCGGGGGCCAAATTCGGTCCGTGGAAAGAGTTCTAACCCATCACATATTTTGTATTAATGATTAATAACTAACAATGTCAATCTGCTTGAAATGCGAAGCCAGTCCTCGATGTCAAAGTAAGGCTTATAAATGTATGTACAATGTTGGCATATAGCTCTGAGCAGCTTCTCCCTCCAATGATGAGAGTTAGATAAAAAGATGATTGATAACAGTCTCAATTTACTAACCCAATTTAAACGGATTGTAAAAAAATGTTATTAAAACATTCATAGCTTAATATTTCGTTCTATTTCAATTTGAATTCATTAATCCCTATATTAATTTTTTTATGGCCCGCCAAAATATTGACATAAAAAGTATTTGGCTCGCTCCAAAAAAAAGTTTGCTTGTTTCTGGCCTTGGATGTTATATTTTTTTTTTGGCTGGGATATTTTTGTGAAAAAGATTTTTTGGTTATCTTATTATTTGATTTGGTTGGCCTCTTTGCTAATTTAAAAACACACAATTCTTTATAAAGCGTCAGTATTTTTAAGTGATATTATACTTATCCAAATTAGTATTATCAAAATTATCACAATAAAACCTTATCTTAAGGGACACTTGGCACCATTCTTTTAAGATGACATAACAGAATTAAACTCTGTCTGTCTGTCTGTCTGGTAGAAATTTTGTACACGTTATTTCTCCGACACCAATCTCGGATCAAGTTGAAATTTGGCACAATTATTTCTTCTACCTTACAACACAAGAATCAACATAAATCAATTTTTAAAAAAGTTAGCGAAAGAGGAAATCGTATGGTCTATTCGCTTGTCCAAAACCTGTCCAGTCTCCCTTGGACATGTCACAGGAAGCAACTTGTACCTAACTTGTATGCAAAAATACACACATTACTTGCAACTGAATAGGCTTTTTAAAGGGAAAATTATGAGTCCCTCAAACCGATCTTGTCATTTTCATTACTGTCATTGACCTCAAGACCTGCTGGTCGAGATGCTTTTTCTAGTTGTGTGAAGGCTCTAGCAATGTCAGAGGTCTCTTTACCCAATAAGACAATGTCATCGGCGTAAGCAAGGTATGTAGAGGTTGGCAGTATATCGTCCCTGTTGGTTGTGGACCCATACTTTCTCTCCTGAAGTAGTTAGTAATGTGTTTATGTGTATATTTCTTATAACTCACTCCAGTGTCAAATTGAAAAGCATGCAAGAAAGTGAATCACCTTGTCTTAATCCTCGTTTAATCTTAAATTCCCGTGAGTGTTCCCCTTGTATTGTGACTTTACTTTCTGGGTTGCTTTATGCCATATGAATAAGTCTTCTCAGCTTGTTAGGTATTCCAAAATCCAGTCGAATGTCATATAGATATTTCCTTCTGTCATAAGCCATTTTATAGTCTATAAAGAGTTGATGGATTGGTATATCTTATTCATGGCAGTTTTCTAGTATACATCTTAGTGTGAAGATGTGACCGGTTGTGGATTTATTGGGTCTGAAACCACATTGGTAGTCCCCTATTTCAAAGCCTCTTAGTTATAAGCCTAGACAGGATCTTATAAGTCAATCCCATTCCCGTTTTTTCTTTCTCACAACTTTTGTGGCCCTTCTTCTTGCTTCATTGTATTTCTGTCTAGTGTTTCTGGTTTCTCTCTGTAGCATTATCATCCGAGCATTGTTTTTCTCTTCTATAGTTTGTCTGCATACATCATCATACCACCCCATTCTCTCGTTCTTTTGTTTAAATCCAACTACCTCTTCTGCTGTTCTTTTGATAGCATGCTTTATTATTTCCCAATGTTCATTTATGTTATTTTTGCTGTCCTTTTCTAATGTTGTTAGTTGTGTTTGGAGTGCAATTCTATAAGTTTCTGCCACAAGTGGATCCTTTGTGAGCTGTTGACTTATTATATTGCTGTACTCTTTTTCTATGGTATTTGTGTATGGTACTTATTCTTTGTCGAAATTTAGCTTTTACAAATAGATGGTCTGAGTTAGCATTAGCTCCTCTGAAACTTCTTACATCTAGTATGTCTGATCCATGTCTCTTTTCTATGAGTATATGATCTATTTGATTCTGGGTGTTGCCATCAGGTGAGATCCAGGTTACCTTGTGAATATTCTTATGTTGGAATTTCGAGCTACGGATAGACATTCCTTTTCCTGATGCAAAATCCACTAATCTTATGCCATTATTGTTGGTCTCTTCATGTAAGCTTTCTTTGCCAATTGTTGGTCTGAATGCTGGTTCTTTCCTAATTTTTGCATTGAAATCTCCTAGGACTATTTTGATGTCATGCTTTGGTGCTTCATCATAAATTCCTTCCAGTCCATCATAGAATGCTTCTTTTGTGTTATCATCTGCATCTTCAGTAGGGGCATGAACATTGATAAATGATATGTTGAAGAATTTTCCTCTCAAACGTATTAAGCAGAGTCTATCACTTACAGGTTTAAATCCAATGACATTACCTACCATTTCCTTTTGAACAGCAAAACCTGTACCTAAGTTGTTAGTGCTTCCACCACTATAAAATATAGTATACTCCTTGGTTCTGAGAATGTCCGAGTCTTTCCTGTAGGGCTACATGGGGTATCCTATATTTCTTTAACACTTCAGTAAGTTGGGCTAGCGCACCTGATCTATAAGGACTTAGCCACGTTCCATGTCGCAAAACAAAAATCATGTCCTTTTCCAGGCCTAGGTCGTTTTCCGTTGAGATCTGTCCGGGTTTTCTTGTGTGTAGAAACTTTCGTAACAGTATTTTTTTATATGACAGAGTTGTTAACCCTGTGCATCATCTGGGGGGGGGGGAGCTGCCCCTTTCGGCTCTCTGGATAGCTGCCTTTATTTTTGGGTAAGGCACCCTAGTCTTTGTGGATCCCTCCACTTCCTACAAGGCAGCAGGTTTGATTTTGGTCCATCCCGGGGTATTTTATTTTTCGGGTACCCACCATATCTGGAGGGCATTCCCCTATCCGCCACTTGGGGAGGCGCTCGATGGGAGATCAATAACTCCACACGAGATAAGCTTTATGTTACGTGACAGAAACCTTTAGATCTAAAATCAAACTAAACAAAATATTTTCAGAAGAATCTAAATCATTTAGCCTCTCCCTAAACTATCTGTTGTCTGACCCAGGTCAATAAGAACGCCATTACAAACATCGCCAGCGGGAAGGAACTGGACTTCAACTATGACCGCACCATTATGAAAGTGTGTTGTGACAAGAAGACACCGAGACAGTGCTGTGAGGGTGTCAAGAAGAACTCAAAGATGTATACATCCGAAGGCACTTTCTACTCCACCACCCAAAAAAGAGAGTTCTGCAAAGAGGTTAGATTACTAAGTTTGTAAACATTCTCTTAAAATAGAATATTATTAGTTTGATTATATTTTATTGGCATTTATTTAGTACTATTAATTCTTCCTTTTCTATATAAAAGGGATGTTATGTTATGGTTGTGTTGTTAAGATTTCAGAGAGAGCCTATATGTCATGGACATGTTATGTGGTTTTTTATGTTATGGTTGTGTTATGTGGTTTTTTATGTTATGGTTGTGTTATGTGGTTTTTTATGTTTTGGTTGTGTTATCTTTATATTATGTTATGGTTGTGTTATCTTTATATTATGTTATGGTTGTGTTATCTTTATATTATGTAATGATTATGTTATTTTACCTTTCCGTTGCGTTCTTCCATAAGTTTTTATTATTTTACGGGGACACTACGTTATAAATATGTTGTTAAAATAAAATTATGTTGTTTTTGCATTTTTATGTGTATTTGTTATGTTATTATTGTTTTATGTAATTATTTTAGTGACTTTTGTACCTAACGGAGCAGTGGTATTATGCTTCTAGTGATTAGTTGAAGTTATAATAGCAAGTATTATGTAATATAGAGATGGTTTCAATCACCTTGAATAAAATCTGGCTTACGCCTTTTTATTTCGAACACTCATCAGTGGGAATTCCCGGATGTATTCAGGAAAAAGTTAAATTATTAGGAAACTTTAAAATACATTTTTCGCACTGTCAAATGTAGAAATCACTGGCGGGTTTGCTTGAATTAATTTATGACAAAATGAATATGTATTTAATAAGCATGCTTGTACAATGTATTAATACACAATATCATTACAATAGCTCTAATTAAATCAAGTATTATTGTCTTATTAAATACAGACTATATCTTATAGTTTACAGACGTTACTTCAACAACAACAAAAAAAGAGATAATTACGTCTTAGAGATTTAATGTGTCAATCTAGTTATACATTTTAATCAATGACTTAAACTCTGCTAAGTCGTTGGCTTTCCTGGATGATTCAGGCAATCCATTCCGTTCTCTAGGAGCACTTGTACGAATTGGATCTAGAGTGTGTAATAAGAATCGTGACTCTACCTTTGTTCTTCGTTCTATTCGTGTCCATACATCAACCTAGTCATGCATGTTAACCAATGACTTATACTCTGGCTAGTTATTTGTTTTCCTGGCTATCTCAGGCAAACTGTTTCATGCTCTAATAGCACTAGGGAAGAAGGAGTATTTGTACACATTTGTCCTAGCATATGGAACAAGGATTGTGCATCTTTGGTCTTCGAGTCTAGACTACTGTCTTTTAATGCTCACAATCGAATTTTCTAGTAACCGTTTTTTTAGCCGGTATGAGGGGGAGGAGAGAAAATAAAGGGGGCGGGGTAAAAATGTTTCCATTGTATCTATCATTCATTAGTTAGTAAGAGCAAAGAAATCACTCTTTCAAAAAGTCTTCGCCTCATATAAAAAGAAGTAACTGCTTTTTCGTGTTAATTGTTTATCTTTATTTTTTAAGTTGAGACAGTGCCAGGGTCTTAAAGTAGCAGATGTCTCTCTATGTGAACAGACGTTCGAAAGAACCAAAGACTTCTTCAACTGTGACACTATACAAGGCAGCACGGCAGAGGTTACATGCTGTCGAAACCTTCTTAGTAAGTCTTTAGCTTTTTGGCTTGTTCTTTATTCAAAAGTCTGAGATAATTAATGAGGCCTTACATGATGTTTACATCAGCTCACCCTGTCTGTCTGTCTGTCTGGGTGGATTCTTTGACACGTTATTTCTCCAACTTTCCAATTCTCTAGTTGAGACTTTGCAATTCATTGTCGATGACAACACACGAATCATTATAAAAATTATCCAATTAATTAATCACTTAGGTTTAATCATTAATTTTGTGTTATGTAGAAAAGGGGATAAGCCTTGCAATATTGAGAGATGCGACATAAATTGGACGTGCCTCTCACTTTGCTTAATATAGTTTTTAATTAAAAATTTGTTTTTTTTTTTATTTTGCTTGACAATAATCTTTAACATAGGTCTTATATTTCACAGATTCGAACTCATCAAGACAAGATTTCTGCGACTCTGTTAAGTCGTGCTTCAACTCCAGCACAGCCAGTCATTTTAACGTGTCCGCCTGTCTGTCCGGCTGGGAGAACCACACCAAGGCCGTTGATGGGGAGAACTTCTCTTGCGTTAGGTACACACGTGACATAGCCAAGGTGACCTGCGTCCAGGAATGTAAGAAAACACTAGAAATAAAATCAGTCTTATATACAACCACTTGTTATTGATTATTTTACAAGATGAAGGACGCGGAGGCGTGTCTCTCTTTTAGCACTTTTAAACTACAGTAAAGTTGTCAGGTTTTTACTAAGCCTATTTAGTCAATCTGTCTGTCTGTTTGTTTGTCTGGCAGGATTTTTAAACACGTTATTTCTCCCACTTTCCATTCTCGGATCAAGTTCAAACTTTTTTACAATTATTCATTATCGATCACAACACACGAATCAATCAAAACATTTACCAATTATTTAAAGTAGTTGAAAGCAATTATATTTTGATTTTACATGGACATTTTGTTTGCAGTACTGAGAGATATGGCAGTAATTAAGCAATTCTTTACCTTTTATAAGCTTTTTTTAATTTAAAAAAATATAATTTGCATTTATTTCAGTGATTAATTTATTTTGAATTAGCGAAAAGTATATTTATTTAGAAAAAGTGAGAGACATAGAAAGTGTCATGCAAGCTTGCATTAAGGATGGTTAATTTTTTGTATTACATTTGATCCATTGAAGTTTCAATTGTATAGCAAAAAATAAATACATTGTAAAAGTGAAGGTAAATTTAATGTAATTCATAGTTTGAACTCTCAACAAAATTGAAGAGCTTTTATTTAATGTTCAAGAAGAAAATTGCTTGTCACATCACTTGAATCGCATAGCAAAAAGAAATCTAAAATTCACAGAAATTAAATAATAGTTGACCCTTGATAGTCCGAAGATTACTGGACTGGGTTGGTGTCGAATTACCAAAGATTAGCTGTACCTAAAGGGATCTAGCCGTATATGTTAAAAATATATTTATAATGTACAATAATACTATATTGTCTTAGACTTTCAATAGAATAAACAATAGAAGAAAAAGAACAATTTAAAAAATGCAAGACACTCCTCACCTACTTTACAAAATTACAATTTTAGCCTCTACCCACATTATACAAATATAGATCCACGATATCATAATAGCCTAAGCAATCCATGATTTCACAAAATGTTCCATTTTCTCCCTATTTTGTTTTAATAATGCCATATATCAGATGTCAAAGTGTTGGACTATCAAGGGTCAACTGTTTATTATTCTGGACTCAAGAATGTATTTTATTTTCGCATAGCTACCGGACGCATTAATGTCTCTAGAATAGATCAAGGGAGACTAAAAGAATGTATTTGACCTCAGCGTGTTTTTACTGTGTTGAACCCTTCAGTAACTAGTCAGATTGAATATTGCGTTTGAACAAAATAAAGTATAGTTATTGTTACATCGCTTGTATTCCAGGATATTATTTGTTGACAAACCGGCATGGCATTCTACTTCAAGTACATAGCTCACTTACTGCGATATGTTTATATTTTTCCAATAAAGTCAAAACATACAAAGATATCGTAATGTGTTTATTATTTTGAAATAATGGTTTAAAATGATATATGCCTTCTGTAGAAACATTTTTATTTTATATTTACAGGTAATTTTCTTTTCAAGGGACTCTATCCATCATTAGACGATAAAGCTATCGGTGCCATTCTGCTGGTTATTTCCCTTTTAATACTCTGCGCTTGCCTAGTATGCATCGTGAAACTCCTCCACTCGCTGTTACAGGGCCCCATGGCTATGCTGGTCAAGAAGTTCATCAACGCAGACTTTCCAGGGCCCTTGGCTTACTTCACTGGCTACCTCGCCATCATTATAGGAGCCGGGCTGACCATCGTGGTCCAGAGTTCGTCCATATTCACCTCAACACTCACCCCTCTTGTGGGCATTGGCGTCATCGAGCTGGACCGGATGTATCCACTGACTCTGGGCTCAAACATTGGCACCACCACTACGGCCATCCTCTCCGCCCTGGCCAACACTTCCGGACTGAGGAACGCTCTCCAGATCGCTTTTTGTCACCTGTTCTTCAACATCACCGGCATCGTCCTTTTCTATCCCATCCCGTTCCTCAGGTTCCCTATCCCTTTAGCCAAGTTCCTTGGGAACTGTACCGCCAAGTACCGGTGGTTCGCTATCGTCTACATCCTAGCCATGTTCTTTCTCTTTCCGGCACTGATCTTTGCCCTCTCTATTCCTGGCTGGTACGTCCTTGTCGGAGTGATGGGGCCCTTTGTGATCATCCTCATAGCGGTCTGCGTCGTCAAAGTCATCCAAGCCAAGAGGCCCGCCTGTCTGCCGCCTAAGTTTAGAAACTGGAAATTTCTTCCTCTGCCCTTGCGGTCGCTGGAACCATACGACAAGGCAATGCAGAAACTTTTCTTTTGCAAGAGGTTTCAGGCAGAAGTCAAAGAAGAAAAGGTGGTGCAGAACAACAATTGCAACAGCGCGGCACCAGCCAGCGAGTCGCTTGCCGTTTCTACATATCTCTGAAGAAGCACCCAGCAAGCCAATAAAGAATTGCACCAAGTTTACTAGATCTATGTGTCGTTAGGTAGGAAACGTAGCCAGGTGTGAGGCTAGCTCGTGTCCAGATCATCCCTATTGTGCGGAAATAATATTCCACGGTGACCCCGTTTAGCAGAGAAGTGTGAATGGGACTAAGAAAAGAATAATAGCTTCATTTTTAATACCATATCTAATTCAGCATCGCCTCTGTTCACTTCCAACACTCGCCTCCTAAGAGGTACGCCGATGTAAAAAGAGACCTCAATACCTCAACACTGTTGCAGCTCTTACGTAGTAGCCCAGTGTTTTGTTCTACAGACATTCCTAAGACATCAACATCTTTTATTGACGTGACATCCATACCTTTGCTCCAAGGAGCTCAGGAGAGAGCTGATGGCAACTGGAAGCCCATGTAAGTGCTAATAAGACAAATAAATCCAACGCCATCAGTCAAAGAAATTGGTCAAATGTATATTGAGGTGAAGCCATAGAAATATACCAAATGGTCACATCATACAATTGTCTTCATTAATCTTCATTATTTATATATCAATCCAACAATCTGTATTAATATTATTATTATTATGTTAGAAACGAATGAGTATTCATCCTCTGGCGCTGCCAGGGTCGAGTTTCGTTAAAGAGAAACAAAAATCATCGTAGTCCCTTTATCAGTGTCCACTGAGGAATTTCCTGGTGATGTGGCAGGTCTGCAGCAGTATCGCCCTCTGACAGGCAAAGAGAATGTTTCTAGGAATGTTAAGGGTCTTGAGGGTAACTGTGAGGTCAGTTGTTATTAGCCCCTCGGTTGATATAACAATGGGGTATTTTGTTATTTTAGATAACCTCCATCAACATTTAATTTCCAAGCCTAGGTTACCATATTTTTTTCCATTTCCGTTTTTTCTTATATTATGAGACAGTGTACGGTGATGTCAATAATGGTAGCGGTTTTGTCTTTTTTATCAATAAACAACAGATTAGGGCGGTTAAAATCTACCATTTTGTCAGTCAAAATTACTATCCGAGTATAATAGATGATCAGTAGACTCGAAAATCACTTGTGGCGAGTATTTGTAATAAGGAGTATCCTTATTGACCATTATTATTACTATTATTAAATGTTGTTATTATTATTATTTTTATCATGAAATACTATTCACTCTGGTACTACAAGGGCTGAGCTTTGTTAGAGAGAATACTTTGTTATGCTGGAAATGAAATGTCCGAGAATGGAAGAAGACCATTAATTCTTAAAAAATGACATTTGCTAATAAAGCAGATGAGATTGAGTGTGATTACATATATTAATGGGTCAGTATGAGGCATTTTTTATTTGAGACAAAAAAAAAATGGGTCAGTATGAGGCATTTTTTATTTGAGACAAAAAAAAATGTTTTTTTTTTTGTTTTTTTTAATTACTTTAATTTCTCAGAGTATTTTGTGTTTTCGCCATTTTTAATAACACGTTAAAGTTCATTATTTGAAAAAGTGTTAGTTCAAACTCCATGAAATTTTGAACAAATAAGCCTCAATATATTAGCAACAGGATGATATTAGGACTTTTACTTCCTAGAATATTTACTTTTATTGGAGGTTTTTTTATTTTTTTCATTTCCGACAAAAAATTTTAGTACCTATTTCATTAAAAAAATAGTCACACATAGTTTATTTTAATTCAGCCAATGCAAAAGCTGTATTTCTAAAATTTCAGCAAACTTTCTTTTCAAAATACTTAGTTTTAAAAAAGTTAAAACTTTTTTGCAAGTACTTTATTTTAGCCTTGCGGCTGTCATTTTGATGCTTAATTTGCATTATTTTTTTTTCTGTTTTTGATGTCATTAAACATACAATAAACAGACACAATCAAAAACATGTCCAGAAAAAGCTTTTTCTAGATTTTGTTTTTTTTACGTCAGATTCACCTTAACAGTGTCTACTGAGGAATGTTCTTGTGATCTGGCAGACAGCGTCTAGTTTTTTTAGAATAGAGAGCCTCACTATGTACTTATAATGTATTTAGAGCGTTATGGAGTAAACTCTTTTAAGGAGATTTGAGGTTGGTGAAATGGATTTCTGTGAGATGGTTTCTGTGCAGCATTTGGACCAAACAAACAGTTCGTAATTCCTAGTCTCCATTAGGGCTCAATCTCGGACCACCTTAGGTATCAAAGCTGACTATTGCACTCAGCATACACCTCATTAGATTGCCCTAAAATTAACTTCTTCAATTTCATTCCATTATTGCTTTCTTAAACATTGAATAATGTATGTTGAATTACCAATTAAAACACATTATTAAAACACAATTGTTATTCCCAAGACACAATTCACTTAAGAAAGAGAAGCCTAATACAGGATAGTATAAGACATTCGACAATGTTTAGATGTCATAATGACTTAAAACCTTATGCATGTGGCATTAGCTGTGGCTTTCTTCCTGACGTCTGCACGGAACTTTAAACAAAAATTCAATTAGTCTTTGTTGTACATAAAACACCAAAAGACATGACCTACTAAAGTTAACTCTTTCTTTATCTCTCTTCTCCTTTGGGATCATGTGGTCACTATGACTGGTGAGGTCAGTGTGATCTGTGGCTCATATAGGCAGTATGATTAATGTGACTCATTTGATCAGTGTTATTCCTGTGGTCAGTGTGGCTCATTTGGTCAGTGCGATACATGTGGTTATTGTGGCTCGTTTGGTCACTGTGATTACTGTGATCACTTTTGTTCATGTGGTCAGTTCGATACACATGTTATTGTTAATCATGTTCCCTGTGTAATGTCGATGTGTATAATGAGATTCATGTGGTTGAGGCCATTAATGTGACTCAGCGGTCTGTGTTATCGATATGGTGGTGTGGCTAAAATGGTTTGTGTGATCAATGTGATCACCACTGCCCCTGTCGCTAAATTGGTCTAAATAATCAAAAAGTGTTCGGTATGATTAATTTTGCAAATAGTGTTCACGTGATTATCCATGTGATCGCTTGGGATGATCATCTGATCTGGTCTCTCATGTCACCGTAGTCATTGCAGTTCATTGTGATACTTGTATTTACCATTATTGCAATATTATTGTGTCATTTTGTTTTCTTCAACAATTAATTAGATTTGATTGAAAACGACAAACTGTGTCTGTGTTAACTTTATCCAAAGTTTTCTTTTCTCCTGCATGTGTTAATGTTTACTTTCTTACTACATCTAATAGTCTTTAGTCTTTGGTTACAACGTCGTGATGTTAATTTGTCTTCCTGGGCGTGTCATGGAGAGGCGCGAGTAGATTAATGTGTTTCTATAATTTAAAAAAAATAGATTTTAAGATACCATTATTTTGCGTGCAACTTGATTCAAGAATGTGTGAGGGAGAAATAACGTGTCCAAACATTTGACCAGAGAGACTGATGGACAAAGTGAGTTGGTGTGAGCTTTTAAAAAGCTATTTATTTGATTGTCTGAAATAAACTATAAATAGCAAACGTTTGGATGTATACGGTGTATAAGATAAGGAAAGTGTTGGTAAGATACTTTTTTAAAAGGTATATTGCAATTTTTGTTCACTTGTTAACAAAGCAGAGTCAAATGTTCAAAGCATCTGTTGTATTTACCGTTAGGAGATATAACAGGTATACACCTCTATGACTTAAAATGTATTTAAAATACAAATGGGCAACTAACTCGTGGTACTAGAGGAGATGGGATAAGAAGATCAACCGCCTCGCCTTGTGATAGTCTCAAAACAACAGCTCATTTCTTTTTTATTACAAATTTTATTAAACTAATTAGTGATAATTATTTATTTCTGTTAACATATAAAAGGGAAATAAAACATGCAGTAGTGAGAGATATGGCAGTGATTTTGTAGTATTTCTCATTTAATAAGTTTTTGTTTTTTTTATATTTGGTATATTTTGGTAGTGACGTTTTATTTTGGGAGTGCTCTGTCCATGTTTGACTTTGTTTTCTTTATTTCTTCAATTTAACTTTTCTAACATGGTTTCAAAGGGCTCTAACTCTGTACTGACACTTTGAAAAATTGACACTATTTTATCTTCATAGAGAACACACTTTACAAGACTAACACATAGGCTAGTGACATGAGAATTTCCTTGTATAATATCCTTACTGTAAGAGCGTCATGGGACTACAAATAGAAGTGTGTTCTAAATGATCAAAATCAAGATGCAACCAAATTGCTCTAATTAAATCTTTCAAAAATGTTGAAACTTGTTCTGGCTGTTCTTCTCAGGGCACTTATAATAAAAAGAAAATAAAACTTATTTATCTTATCTTATATAATATAGACGTTACTTCAAAAAAGAAGATGATTACGTCCTACGCGTCATGCATTCAGTCATGTATGTTAACCAATGACTTAAACTCTGACAAGTCACTTGTTTTCCCGGCTAGCTCAGACAACCCATTCCATGCTCTAATAGCACAAGGGAAGAAGGAGTATTTGTACACATTTGTCCTAGCATATGGAACAAGGAATGTGCCTTTATCTTTGTGTCTTTCAGAGTATTTTATTAAATTGTGTTTTTGTATTTGAAGATTATATTTCTTTTTACATGTACTCATTGATCCTCGTGCGGGACACGCACATTAGAACCAATTGTATGATTACTTTTAGAGTTGTGGTTTTTTTTTTCACTATATAAAACCCGACAATGAATGCTTTAAAATATTTATATTTCCTATTCAATGCAATAAACAATGTTTTAGGATTTCTGATTTCTTTGAACAGTTTCTTGTGTACAATCGACTCCAAGAAAGATGTCATAGAAAAACAAATAGTTCAGAATCACTTCTTTAATTCAGCTTACTTCTGTGTAGCTCAAATTATTGTCATGTCTAATAAATTTATTGTTTAAGTATACTTTAAAGGATTGTATTTTTCTGACTTTTGTGATGGGTGATAGAAAAGAATAAGATAAGGTTAGGTAGTTAAAATATTATCGCAATTTAAAAAAATAAAAATATTCTTTATGGCCATCATGTTTAATCGTTGTTCTCTTTAGTTAAGGTTGCAAGACAGTGAACAATCAGTGGTGTGTGTGTTTGCATGCTTGTGTGTTGGCATGTGTGCTCGTTTATTTTGCCTGTTCATATTTTAAAGAGCAATTACATGAGCGGATTTCCAAAAGAAATGTTTAGATACCATGGCAGAATCTATATGTGTGTATGTGTGTGTGTGTGTGTGTGTGTAGGAGAAAGAGAGATAACTCTGATAACAATCTATTCAAAATACAACTGTAGGATAAATACCAGCTTCAATAAATAAACTAAAAATAGAAACGCATTTCCTGAAAAATGTTAACAAAAAAAATCTGATGTTTTATATGTCGTCTACACACCACTGGCGGATCGAGGGGGGGGGGGCGGTAGGGGCGATCGCCCCCCCCCACTCGGCCGACTCCCCCCCTCCCCCGAAGGGGGGGGGGCGGACGAACTTTAGTATAGGATTCACACAATCTGTATACGAATTTATTACTTATGTTAAAAATATATACTAATTATTTATATTTCAACCTATTTTTTAGATTATTTCGCCCCCCCTCTAGTATGTTGGCTGATTTGGTGGGGTCGGGAGTGGGCGATGGTATCAATCCCGCCCCCCCCCTACACTTTCGAGTGGGGGGGGGCGGTCAAATTTATTTGTAGAAATCACAGCTTGCTAAAAAAATCAATTAAATATCTATATCATTAAAACTTGTTATTGATATTTTAATCGATCTTTTTATTATATCGTTCCCTGTTTGCCGATTGGTGTGTTGGGGGGGGGGGGAAACGAATACCTTTACTGCCCTTCCCACCTAAACCATTTGAGTGGGGGGGGTGCGGTCCGTTTTTATGGAGAAATCATAGTTTGTGAACAAAATTAATTGAATTAACATATAAATTTTATATTATGTCGCTCCCTTTCTGGTATTTTGGCCGTTTCGGTGGGGTGAGGGGGGGGGGGCGATGTACTGCCCTCCCCACTCTAGCCCTCTGAGTGCTGGGGGGGTGGTGGTCCTATTTTTGTGGAGAATCGTAGTTTGTGAATAAAATTAGTTGAATATCTATATAATATAAACTACGTATTGATATGTGACCCATTGTATGTTATGTCGTACCACACTCTAATCTCAAATTGTATCATTAGTAAATTTAAATGAAAAAGGGTTGTACCAGGTGGGAGGGGCGATACATGAAATCGTATTTCCCCCATTAGACAAATCAATACTTTTTCTTTCTGTATTATAGTTAAGAAATTACGAAATTTAAAAAATCTGTCACTAATATAATTTATATATACTATAAATTAAATTCTTATATCGAGTAGCCCCACACCTATTTTTTAATGCCAAATGAAATCTTTAGCGGAAATTATTAAAGGAGCGAGGATTAATTATTTTCACTCTACCGCCATTCCCATTTCCAGACAGAGTTTTTGTAATTTCACATGAATTTATCTTAATTATTTTAAGAAAGACTTTGCATTGGAAAAGTTATAATTCAAACAAAATTTTTCAGTATAAGAGTCATGATTGAGATGAGCTCTAAACCCAGATAATCTTTTCCTAGTCGCCTTTTCCCAACCTTTACTCAATCTGATATTTTTCTAGTTAAATAGGTTTTGGACTATAACTCACAATTTATACTAGAGCTTTCTTAAATACTATTTATCGAATAAGTTTTTTTTCGGCGGCGATCCTCAAAGCAAAAATCTAAATATATGGGGTATCCTATCTTTTCAAGGAACAAATCGGTTTTATTTGGAATGTATTAAGGGCCTATAAATTCATATTAGAATATTTTTCAAGTACAACATTATTCGAAAGGTCCTTTTTTAATAGTATGAATAATGAGCTTTAGGTCAGGAGAATGCGTTTCTGCAGTGAAGAATGCAAGAAAACGCTTTTGGCGTCTGGGCTTCGCCCCGAATTCCATTGGTGAATAATGAGCTGTAGCCTACTTGTCAGGAGAATGCGGTTCTGCAGTGAAAAAAGCAAGAAAACCCTTTTGGCGACTGGGCTTCGCCCCGAACTCCACAAGAGAACCTTATAGCGCTGCCCCAGTTTTTTTGTTTTTCGCCGAAGGTTGAGAAATGCTGCTTTTTTATTCTCATATATATATATATATATATGTATATGTGTGTGTGTGTGTGTGTGTGTGCGCGCGCGCTGTACGCACGTTTATGCGTAGGGTTAGAGTTTACTGGGCGTTAGGGTTTGGAAAAAAATCGTCCCCCCCACTCCAAAGTTCTGGATCCGCTAGTGCTACACACACACATATATATATATATCTATATTATAAAGTAGAATGTGAGGGGTATGTATGTATGTATGTATGTATGTATGTTACTTATAGACATCAAAACCGCTTGACCAATCTTGATAAAACTAGGCAGGAATGTTCCTTGGGTACCAACTTAGACCGTAGTGTATGTATTGTAGCCCTAAAACAAACTTAAGACCCTCAAAAAAAATAAAGTTGTCCGACTCTATTACAGCTATAGTATTTTATGGATCTAGGCCATGTCTACAATGTTGACATGAGAAAAGATAGAAAGGATTTAGACCTAGATCTAATTTTAAGAAATACACTTTGCGCAGATAGTTTTTTACTTTGACACATGAAAATACAAAAGAAGATCCATTGATTTCATTATATAATAAAATTAACCTTCAATTTTGTATTTCAAAAGCATTTTTTACATTAATTAGTTCCTTATATCTGTGATTACAGATTTCCTGACGAACATTCTTTCATTAGACAATTCCGTAATGAATCGCGTACTAAAAATTAATTCGTTTAATTGTTTACTTTATAATCCCATCCCTAGATCTAAAACTCTAATTCAACTCTAAGATGATAAAACTTCTCTTCGAACAGATAGTTTTATACTTTAACACATAAACATATTAATTAAAGTCCATTCATTTCATATTTTGATCAATTAAACATTCAAATTTGGTTTTCTAAAGCTACATTCGTTTACGAAAGCTGCGAAGCCGAGTTGAGATAGGCCTAGATCTATATTCATTCATGAATCGCGTACTAAACATTATTTCGTTTAATTGTTCACTTTATAATCCCATTCATTGAACAAAGCTATCGCTCTTTTCGTTTTTAATAGATAAGAATGTATCGACTTCCTTCGGGTAAACCCATTTTCTCAAAACTAATTTTATTTTCGTAGCGAAACAGAAATAACGTGAAAGGATCATTAGCTACGTTTAACATACATCTAAATCCAATCCACTAGATTATCCAAAAGCATTTTTTACATAAATTAGTTCCTGATATCTACAGATTTCCTGGCGAACATTCTTTCATTAGACATTACCAAATGGTTACACATTAACACATCTCTCTTCTGAGGTCTGAGTCTATTCCTAGGCCTAGGTCTAAAACTCTTACTGAACTCTAAGATGATAAAACTTCTTTTCGCAAACATAGTTTTATGCTTAAACACATAAACATACTAATTATTGTCCATTCATTTCATATTTTAATCAAATTAACATTCAAATTTGTTTTTCTAAAGCATTTTTAATACATTCGTTCGCTGTTCGCTAAAGCTGCGTAGCCGTGTTGAGATAGGCCTATATAAATTCATTCATGAAAAAAGGTCACGCATGCGCAGCACAGAACTCTAGATTAGTGTAGATTTAGATCTACGTCTACCTCAAGATCTACTTTATACTTTATACACATGAACATACAAAATTTAGTCTATTTATCTCAAATTTTAATCAAATATATGTAGGCCTACAAGCAAATGTTTTAATTTGAAAAAAAAAATGGATTTAATTTTAAGCCTATTAGCTATTTTGATTTGATAGCTTCATTCACACTATTTTTACATTGACACATTCGCTTTACTTATTACATTATTATTTCGTTTAATTGTTTACAAAACACTCTCAGTGACTATATCGACAGTAATGCGCAAATAAAGACCCGCGGGTCGCGGGTAACATATGTCTAGTATATCTATATTATAAAGTAGAATGTGAGGGGTATGTATGTATGGATGTATGTTACTTATAGACATCAAAACCGCTTGACCAATCTTGATAAAACTAGGCAGGAATGTTCCTTGGGTACCAACTTAGACCGTAGTGTATGTATTGTAGACCTAAAACAAACTTAAGACCCTCAAAAAAAATAAAGTTGTCCGACTCTATTACAGCTATAGTATTTTATGGATCTAGGCCATGTCTACAATGTTGACATGAGAAAAGATAGAAAGGATTAGACCTAGATCTAATTTTAAGAAATACACTTTGCGCAGATAGTTTTTTACTTTGACACATGAAAATACAAAAGAAGATCCATTAATTTCATTATATAATAAAATTAACCTTCAATTTTGTGTTTCAAAAGCATTTTTTACATTAATTAGTTCCTTATATCTGTGATTACAGATTTCCTGACGAACATTCTTTCATTAGACAATTCCGTAATGAATCGCGTACTAAATATTAATTCGTTTAATTGTTTACTTTATAATCCCATCCCTAGATCTAAAACTCTAATTCAACTCTAAGATGATAAAACTTCTCTTCGCACGGATAGTTTTATACTTTAACACATAAACATATTAATTAAAGTCCATTCATTTCATATTTTGATCAAATAAACATTCAAATTTGGTTTTCTAAAGCTACATTCGTTTACGAAAGCTGCGAAGCCGAGTTGAGATAGGCCTAGATCTATATTCATTCATGAATCGCGTACTAAAAATTATTTCGTTTAATTGTTCACTTTATAATCCCATTCATTTAACAAAGCTATCGCTCTGTTCGTTTTTAATAGATAAGAATGTATCGACTTCGGGTAAACCCATTTTCGCAAACCTAATTTTATTTTCGTAGCGAAAGAGAAATAACGTGAAAGGATCATTAGCTACGTTTAACATACATCTAAATCCAATCCACTAGATTATTTAAAAGCATTTTTTACATAAATTAGTTCCGAATATCTGTGACTACAGATTTCCTTGCGAACATTATTTCATTAGACATTTCCAAATGGTTACACATTAATAACACATCTCTCTACTGAGTCTATTCCTAGGCCTAGGTCTAATAAAACTCTTATTGAACTCTAAGATGATAAAACTTCTTTTCGCAAAGATAGTTTTATGCTTTAACACATAAACATACTAATTATTGTCCATTCATTTCACATTTTAATCAAATTAACATTCAAATTTGTTTTTCTAAAGCATTTTTAATACATTCGTTCGCTGTTCGCTAAAGCTGCATAGCCGTGTTGAGATAGGCCTATATAAATTCATTCATGAAAAAAGGTCACGCATGCGCAGCACAGAACTCTAGATTAGTGTAGATTTAGATCTACGTCTACCTCAAGATCTACTTTATACTTTATACACATGAACATACAAAATTTAGTCTATTCATCTCAAATTTTAATCAAATATATGTAGGCCTACATGCAAATGTTTTAATTTGAAAAAAAATGGATTTAAGCCTATTAGCTATTCTGATTTGATCGCTTCATTCACACTATTTTTACATTGACACATTCGCTTTACTTATTACATTATTATTTAATTGTTTACAAAACACTCTCAGTGACTATATCGACAGTAATGCGCAAATAAAGACCCGCGGGTCGCGGGTAACATATGTCTAGTATATATATATATATAGATATATAGATAGATAGATAGAAAGTTAGATAGATAGATAGATCGATTGATAAATAGATAGATAGATAGATAGATAGATAGATAGATAGATAGATAGATAGTTAGATAGATAGATTGATAGATAGATAGATAGATAGATAGATAGATAGATAGATAGATAGATAGATAGATAGATAGATAGATATTGGCGGGTGGGGGAAGAAAAAAATATCTCCCCCCCCCGAAAAAAAAAATCCTGGCTACGCCTATGCACTTGTTAGTATATTATCTGAATTAATTTATCATTTTAACTAGACATATACGATAACATATAAACAATATGTTTAATTAATGCAGCGCAAAGATTTATTGTACAATTTTATTTAAAAAATTAATAACTCTTTTGAATTTGTAAATAGCTCTAAAAACTTTAATAAATAATGCTGCTTTTCTACCTTAAGACAAATCTCGTGTGCGCTGTGTGTGTGTGTGTGCGTGCGTGTGCTGTGTGTGTGTGTGCGTGTGAAAGGGAGTGCTATTGCACATTTCTTATTCCATATGCTGGGACAAATATTTATAAGTTCTCTTTTACCATTGGGGCTAAATCAGATAGGAAAACCAATGGCTTAGTCGAGTTTAAGTCTCTGATTAACATGCACTAGATTTACACATGAATACGTGTTGGACGTAATTATCTTATTCTTTGAAAATCCCTTCTATTATATCTTGTGCTCACCCTCCAGTTGATGAATGATTGTCACATGACCAAAAAATGATTTTTACTCGACCAAACAAACAATTGTCACATGACCAAACAAATGGACGTAATGAGACAAAAAAACAACAGAAGACGTGTACTTTGAAAAAAAAAAAGGTTTTTGTTATAATTTATATTTTGTGAAAAACATGCCGATCAAAAACGACGCATGTTTACGCGCCTGCGTCATCCTAGCCTCTTGAGCCAGCTGCTTCGGATGTACTGGGTGGAGCACTTGGACGGCCCTTCGTCGATGATGTCTGCGTCTGTCAGGCGGCAGTCCCTGCAGCACGCGGCCATGTTATAGATGTCCACGCCATAAGTGTCGAAGCATGAGAAGCATCCCATGATGCAGGACATCTTCACCTGATTGGGGTTGCACTCTAAGCCGTTGGTGGCCCTTGCAAGGACCCCGTGAAACGCCATCAGAGTGACCAGGAAGAGCAAGAATAGTCCTCGTATCTAGAAGAGAAACGAAGATTAGTTAAAAAAAGTTTGGGCTCTGTCAGATGTTTCTAAGTCTAATTGTTAGAACCTTTTCTTAAGAATGCAATAACGTTTCTTGATTTGGAAATATCCATTTACCAATTACTTTTGGTAATATGTTTCAAATTCAAAGCTTTAAAGTATTTCATGTTGAGATAATTGGCTATCGCTTATTAAAATATTGAGATCAGTATATATCAATAACATGTTATATTTCTAACTATCGAGAGATCTATATCTTTATAAGGTTGTGTTAATGACAATTTGCAATGACTGAAATTTATTTGTTACATGACTCTCATCACTCCTACGACCTTACTTCCGGTAGTACTTTCCTCGTGTTCACTTTGTACATTTTTACGCTAAATCACCAATGTACCAAAAGGTGCATAAGTTATCTTTGCCGAGTGATCTGAAAAGTTTCAGACCAAACAAGTTTTTTTTTTTTCATTAAATAATATTTTTTTCTCTCTTTAATCTTTTCTTCCTATGCAGTATGTCTCTCCGACCCCCCCCCCCCCCATCCTAACCGTATACAATATTAGACCTATATAGGGTCTCTCCTTAATTGAGTAGTACTTTCCGAGGAGAGAAATCTTACTCTACGGATGATTTATTCACTTTAGTCACAACCATTTGATGGGAAAAGCTAGAAACTATTGAGTAAATACAAGCCAAACGTCATTCACACACTGTTTTTTCCCGCTCAAATACCAGGCTTCCATTTTTTCCCTTCATACATTTTGTAATCCTCTTTGAATATCTTACAAAAAAACAAAACAAACTAAACTGAGCTCGTATGCCATATGGTATTAGATACATTCGGAAAAATCAAAACGTCACCGATGTATTTTTATTTATGTAAATCTACTTCGAGCAAGTGATTCTTTAAAAGAAAGTTTTTTTTTTTAACCAATAAATTAAATTAAAAACAAGGTTACAAAGACAGTTTGTGTGGAAACACAAACTCAAAGTGGTCCACCCAGGCAGGTAAAAAGGAAGGTTCCAATATTTTCAGTAAGAACATCAGAATGGAAATCTATCACAAACAAATGACAGAGAAGAATGAAGAAATAAGGTTGACAGATCTTGTGTGGTGCCCCAGCGGCCCAACAGACCAAAGGATAGGTGAAATTGATCGTGAAGTTAGATGTGAACCTGGCCTAACTGATGTCTTATAATGAATATCTAATTGATCTAATTGTTTTGTATAGGGTCCATCTCTTATTCAAATCCTTTAGTCAACTGTGCTATTTTAATAATTTCACGCTGCAGTTCACGCGATAATATGAAAACTACTTATTTATTGTTGTTTTAAATTATGTCCAACTAATATGCATACTAAATAGATTTTTTTCTCTTTAAAAAAAGAAATTTTTTTTTGGGGTGTAAATGTAGTAGATCTAGTTACTATGACAGTACTTATATACATAACTTAGCAATAGAAATGTAATAAAAAATATTTTTGACGAAAAATCTAAAACCATTTGCATAAATATGCTAAAAATATGGTAATTTACTATTTCCTCTTTTAAAGAGCCTCCCGTGTTTCTTACTATTAATAGTGATTAGTTGTAAAAGTGGTGTATTGTTTTGATTAAAAAATTAGATTTTTTGCTTTCAGAAAAGAAAAAAGTAGCCGTTGAATAGAACTTTGAATGGTCTAATATATTATGGTGTTAGATTTTCACTAACTTTTCTAGTTTACGAGATCTAAACGGGACAGACGGACAGACAGACATTTCACACAAAACTAATTGCGTCTTTTCCCCTTTCGGAGGTTGCTAAAAATGCTGAAAAAAAACTAATTCCATTTTGAATTATGGATTATTTTTCAACTAAAACTAATCTGAACCCCCCCTCCCCTCCTTATTAGCGTCCCTTCACTTTCGTCGCTCAAGTTTACATCTAAAAAAATATATAATTATTTTTACCTCCTCTTCCCCCCCTCCCATTAGCTAAGTAATATCCACCATACAAATAGTAAAAATATCATCATGAGCCTCCCACCCCAAGCTCCCAAACATAACACTGTACTAGAAACATGGACACAGGTAAGCAGCTTATACAGAAATAAAGTGTGTGTTGTTACCTGACCAGTTAACAATGAACGTACTCTTTCAACTAGTCTGTTTAGACATAATCGGTTTCATTAAAATTGTAAGTGAGAGAGAGAGAGAAGAGAAAGAATGGAAGGAGAGGAGAATGAAAGATAGTAGGAGGTAAAGCAGAAGGAAAGATAGTCGGAGGTAAAGCAGAAGGAAAGGAAATAGAAAAAGTAAAGAGTTAGAAAGAGACAGAGAGAGGTAGAGTTCAAGAAGAAGAGAACTGGGGCCAATGAGAGAAGGAATGAGAGAAATGAGAGAAGGAATGAGAGAAATGAGAGAAGAAATGAGAGAAATGAGAGAAATGAAAGAAGAAATGAGAGAAATGAGGCTTCTTACTTTACACAAAGGGGATTTTCAAAAAGATCATTACAAACGTCCATGCGCTATATGTATCTAGAATGTCCCTCGCATAATACTATTGAGCAGGGCTTCTTTTTGGATACTTTGGATACTTCAATGAACCCGGGCCCACGACCATTAGGGGCCCACAGCCACAGTAACAACGGCGCCAATGGGCTCCTTGCCCATGAGTCATGAGCAGCTGGGGCGTGACCTCCGTGACCCCTATGTCGAAGGCGCCGGCTGGGGCCACCATGAAAACTTGGAGATGACACCAAAGTGAAACAATAGGCCGAAATGCATTTTTAGTAAAAACCTATAATAAATAGAATTTAAAAAGCTCTCTCAAAATATACTGAAAGTTGTAGCAAAATTTATATTAACTTCAAAACATTCACCTGTGTTTGAAGCTCTAGTCTAAGGAACTGCTTTCCGTCAGGTTTATTGTAAATTGTAATGGTGGCTAGTCCTAATAGTGCATTTGAGGAGACAATCGCTTCCATAGCGTCACATTGTTTTCTTCTCCTTTATGTTCATAAAAACATTGACAGTTGGCTATTACAGGAATGGGGGGGGGGAGAGTTTTTGGTTACTAAAATATTACTGTGTTGTACAGGGAAAAAGGGGGGAGGAGGGGGACACTATTTATTAGGTCAAAAGGAATAGTTAGTCCTGATAGTCACGAATTAAAATTTAGATACAGATGCTAATTATTCAATTTTCTCAAAGCATAATCATTTTATTTTATTTTGTATTTGAAACCTGTAAAATCAGCATCATATATCCAGTATACGGCGGTGTTAAATTTAATACTAGTAAGAGTGATTTCGTAACTGAATTACTAATATGTGTAGTAGACATTCAAACAGAGAGACTATGTCCTCAGAAATCTTCATCACATTGTTTTGTTGTCTTCTGCATTGCATAAAAGTGTTAATGTAATTATTAGGACAGAATAAAAAAAAAAAAGGTGAAATCTAAATTTAGATAAATGAAAATAACATTAAGTATTTAGCAAGGCAAAGAAACATCAGAGTGTTACATAGGACTCGTTCAAATTCAATATGTTTGTGCTATTGCAATTAATGAGGAAACGAATTGGGGAGCAGTTTTATAACAAAATCTAGAAGATAGATGACTAAATGAATGGAATAGTGCAGCGATGCCCAGCCTAATTCGACCTGCGGGCCATTTTCGTTTCTGACACTCGTGTCGCGGGCCACATCAACGAATAGATAGAAATCTATATTATAAAGTAGAATGTGAGGTGTATGTATTGTTAGACACCTTATTTATATAGGTTAGTTATTTTAGTTATTTAGCGACGCACCATAGTAGACACATATTGAACGGGACTAGTGACGTTTGGGATATGTTGGGTTAGAGACCGGAAAATCAGTTAGCGATAGAACATTCCAGGGTAACGACGTGTTTAGTGACAGAGACTTCTACTGTGGCCTTTTATCATAATAAATATATATTAACTTGTTCATCATCGTTGACTACATCTCTTCACCTGTTACAATCGATGTGCCAGTTCTTGTTTGTGTTGTTGGTCAACTACACGTAATACACCCGAACAATTACACCCAAACGATTGCAGAGTAATTGGTTGACTTCAAGACAGCCTGAACTAGCAACATCACAGTGGCGACCCCGAACCTCGAAGCCGAACCTCGAAGCCGAACATCGTACCGGACCTCGAAGCAGAACGTTTACTCAGGTGAGGGTCGTGCACTCGAAGATATAAGATTTCATCGGAGTACGGCTGAACACAGCAGTATCGCAGGGTGACTTTGTTCTAGATCTACATACAGTCGTCGCCTGTTTGATCGCACGTTCAACGAGCCGTTAACTCAGGGTGACCTTCGTCAGGACCGTAATCATCGCAACGCCTGATCTTCATATGCTGAACCGACCTACAACCAGAGAAACCGTTCATTCATAACGGGTGAGAGATCGTTAGTGAACCTGTTGGACATATTTTTTCTTCGTCGTAGGAGCCACGTCGAGTATCAAGTTTTACCTCGTCAGTTTCGAGAAGGACAGTTTGCCCGCTGTCAGAAATATTGTGAGTACTACAAGTTTGGTAGCTAACTAAATCGAAATCGCTCTGTCGTCTTACCCTTGGAGAGATTCTTGTGGAGCAGTTTGCTCATTGAACCGGTTGCTTGCCACGTTTATAACGGTCACTGTGTTTAACCTTTGGAAGGTTAGTGAAGTAATCTTTATCAGTACTGAACATTGATATATCTAGTATTCGTCGGTCTAGACCATATCTAGACTTGTTAGCAGTGAAGTTGTGGAAACAGCTACATCCACTTAATTTCGTTGAAAACCGTTAATCGTCTAACGGAACGTCGTCGGAGGTGACCTTGGTTTCACCTAGTCTACATTGGACAGTTGGTCTAGTGAAGCAGAGTACAACAGCAAACTTCGTCGTACTACCAGAGTAGCAGCAGAGGCAGTGAACTATTTTAGAGAACCGTTATTCGTCAGCCCAGATCAAGTCATCGTCAAGAAAGTCGTTATTCGTCAGCCCAGATCAAGTCATCGTCAAGAAAGTCGTTATTCGTCAGCCCAGATCAAGTCATCGTCAAGAAATTCGTTATTCGTCAGTCGTCCAGATCAAGTTGTCGTCAAGAGACTGTTATTTGTCAGTAATCATCTACACAAGTCAAGTCATCGCTAGAAGAACCGTTAACCTATTCGTCAGTAACTGTGTATACAAAGTCGTCGGAACTACACATACGGTCATCAACAGTCGTCAAAGAAACTGGAACATTTTGCTGTGGCATATCAGGACATCTGTGGCATTACGTGGGATACTGGTAGCACCGGAGAACAGAGTCAGAACTGGAAGAGAGGCAGTGGAATTTGTTGTGATCTAGCATATTCGGGAGTCCGAACAAAGGGATCTTTCTTATCAAAAGCTAAGTGCCATTTTTCTTATTAGTATATGTTTAGATTGCCCTTAGAAATAGATTTTGTCTAAATTTGGTACGTTAGCCTGAGTAAAATCAGGTGGTGCGCCTTAAAACCCGTCGGGGTAGAAGACGTAATTTAGATGAAAAGCTATATTATATATTTAGGATTGTAATTTGTTTTGTTTGTGTAAACGTCATATCCGTTGTTGCCTGGTTACTTCGTGACGTTATCATTGTGTGCCATATTGTCACATCCCAACCCATAGTGATAGTCTCATTTAATTATTTCATTTGTGTATATTATTTTAAATTATTTATTTTTATTAATTTAATTAGATCTGTATTTTTTTTTTTCACTTAATGATAGAAAGTGCGGGTAGGATTCTTTTACTGTGAATCAGACTAAAATAATTTTAGTTTGAGCGGTTAAAATCAAATATGATTTTGCCATGAGAATAATGCCGAAACTGGCTATGTAGTCAAACACTATCGTCTGGCTAAATCTAGATCTGCAAATTGTTGTACATCTCTTTGGTACAATTTAATTATCTAGACTCTACTTTGAAATATTATTAAGTTGAAGATGAATGAAGGTAGTACATTCTAGATATATATATCTTGTTGAAGATATATTTGACATTGTATAAACATATTTGTTTTATACGGTTAAATAGAACCATAATCTACTCTAGATCTAGACTCTAGACAGTCTTTGAATTTACTCTAAACACTTCACTGTGACTTCAGTCATACCAGATTTTAAAATTGATCATAGTTATTCATACTAGATCTAAAAGTCATAGTGCTCTTGATAACTAGATCTAAATGGTAATATTATACATACTATAATATACTGGATTTAAATTTGTGTGTAATACTAGATCTAATATACAGATTTGAATATAACCATAATAACTCAGACTAGATTTATACATTTACTAAATCTATAGATAGAGACATACCATTTAAAATTTGTATAAAAGTGTGGAAAAACTTAAATATAAAATAAGTTTAAAGTATAGCCATAACTAATATAGGCCAAGTAAAAATATATATAAAATATAAAACACAATGGCTACATCATCATATGTGGACCTTAAGGAGGTTAAGGAAACAGCTATGCAGGATGGAAAGGCCATGGAGTTAAAAGGAAAGGACTTAGCAGCTTATGTACAGCAAGTGGTGAAGGAAGAAACGGAACGTCAAAGACAAGAGATAGAAAGACAAGAAGAACGTCAAAGACAAGAGATAGAGAGACAAGATAGGATCAGAAAGGAAGAATATGAGAAGCAAAAAGAGGACCGAGAACATGAAGCTAAAATGGAGAAGATGAGATTGGATGCAGCACAAGCCAGAGCCCAAACTGAACAAGGAAATAACACTAATAACTCAAATAATTATACCACTCAAAGAGACAACCCTAATTCACAAACATGGCTAAAGAGAAAAATACAAAGTTTTGATGAACAGAAGGATGACATTGGTGATTTCCTGAAAAGATATGAGGCAAAAATGTCTACATTTAATATGCCTGAAGAAGAATGGTCTGAAATACTGATAGACTTTGTTCATGGTCAAGCTCTAACAATATGCCAAAATCATGACCATCATATTGATGATAGCTATCAGGTTTTAAAAAGAGAATTATTGAATGCATATGGTCATAATGCTACAACTTTTAGAAAGAAATATTTTGACAATATACCATCATTAGGAATAGAACCCCAAACCACCATTAATATGGAAAAGGATTTCTTCAATAAGTGGGTAAAATTAGAAAAAGTGAATAACTCTTATGAAGGATTAAAAAATTTTATTCTAGTGGACAACTTTGTAAATAAATGTGATCCTCAATTACAATCTTTTATTAGAGAAAGAAACCCAAAAACTATAGATGAAATAACAGAAATAATGAGAGTATACAAAAATGCCTATCCAAATAAACCATTTTCTGATAGGGATAAGAGCAAAGTAGATTTAATAGGATACACCAAAGAAAATGTTGATAGAAGTAGAAATAGAAACAGATCAAATAGTGGAAATAGAAAATATAGTGAAATAACCTGTTTTAAATGTCAAGGAAAAGGTCATATAGCAGCTAACTGTAGAAGAGGGAATAGTAGGTCTGGAAGTAGAAATAGATACAATGAACAAAATAACAATAGATATAGGAGTAGAGATAGGAATGACAGGGGAAATTATAGAAATAGAAGTTACAGTAGGGAATACAAAAATAAAGGTACAGATAGGATATATTTCATGGAAGGAAATAGGAACAATTTTGCAGTGTACCCAGGGTTTGTAGATAGAATTCCGGTGGAATTAATCAGGGATTCAGGTTGTAACACTTTGGCAGTAAAAACTAAATTTGTCAAACCTCATTGGTATAAAGGGTTTACTAGGAAAGTAGAATTAGCAGATGGCACCGTAAGGGAATTTAAAGCTATAAGAGTATACATTGAAACTCCATTTTTCACTGGTTATTGTGATGGCATTGCAATACCAGAAATGAGATATGATATGTTAGTAGGAAACATAAAAGGAGTTAAAGAATGTTCAAGAAAAGAATTAGAAGACTGGCAAAACAAATACAAAAACATAAGACAAAATCATGAAAACATAGAAACACAAAATATAACAAGTATGATAATAACAAGATCAATGGATAAAAAAGATGAGAAACAGGAAAATACAATAAATGTAATAAGTAATGATAAAGAAAAAGAAACCAGTAATGTAATACAAATAGAAAATACAGATGTTAAGGAAAGAGAGATAGAAAATGAAACACAAAATAGTCTTGAAACACAAATATTTCAAAGTGAAAAAGAAACAACACCCACATTTGCATTAGAACAAATGAATGACAATATTATTGGGAAAATTTATTCGAGAATATCAGATAAAAACAATAATAATCCAATGGAGAAATTTTGCATAGAGAATAAAATATTGTTTAGACAAACAAGTAATGATAATAAGAAAATAAAACAACTTGTCTTACCACAGAAATATTGGAAAGATGTTTTAATCATGACACATGATAATAATTTAGCAGCACATAGGGGAGTAAAGAAATGTTATAGGAATTTGTCAAAACAAGTATTTTGGCCCAAAATGAAAGCAACAATCAACAAATACATAAACTCATGTGACATATGTCAAAAGAGATCTAACAAAAGCCTAGTGAATAAAGCACCTATTCAAGAAATGGATGAACCTACAGCACCATTTCAGAAAGTATCTATTGATTTAATAGGTCCTTTAATTCAAACTGAAAATAATAACAAATACATTCTAACAGTAATAGACATGTTTAGTAGATACCCAGAGGCAATCCCATTATCAAATACAAGTGCAGAGAATATCATTAATGCCATAACTCAAAAAGTAATTACAAGACATGGTATACCTAAAATTATATTGAGTGATCAGGGATCTCAGTTTAAGTCAGAACAATTTAAGAAATGGAATAAACAATACAATATACAACACATATACTCTTCGGTTTACCACCCAGAGAGTGGTTCATTAAAAAGATCACTAACAAAAATAATTCAGAATAATCAGAACAAGTGGGATCATTACATTAACTATGTACTATTTGCTCATAGAAACAACATCCATGAAGCAACACAATTTTCACCATATGAAATAATACATGGAAGAAAACCCAGAGATGAATTAGATGTTTTTAAAGAAAATCTAATAGACAATGAGAATAAATTAAATAATGACAGTGAAACAACAATCACAACAGAATTAAAAGAAATATGGACTCAAGCATATAACAACAATAAGAAGTATAAACAAAGTGCTCATGAGAATCTAAATAAGAAAAGACAATTGAAAACACTAGAAGTAGGAAACAATGTATTAATATTGATAAATGACCTGAAAAATAAAATTGGTAAACAATGGAAAGGTCCATTTAAAGTGATAAAACAAATTAGTGATGTGAATTATCAAATTGAAATAAATGGGAAAACTAAAACATATCACATAAATAATTTGAAATTGTATCATGATAGAGAAGATGAATTAATACAAAACATTCAGGAGGAAATAGAAAATACATTTTCAGAAAGAGAAGAATGCTTGATGATAATAACAAATGAAAATCATAATGAAAATGATATTAAGGAAATACCTGTAATAGAAACAAAAGAGAATCAAACTTGGCAAAAGATTAATCTTAATAATTTAACTAAGGAAAAGTCAAAAGATATAACTAAAATAATACAGGAATACAAAGAAATTTTTTCCAGCATACCAGGAAAAACTAATATTATTAAACATGACATTAAAGTAACAGACACAAAACCTATCAAGCTTAAGCCATATAGAATACCGCTACATTTACAAGACAAAGTAAAGAAAGAAATAGACAATTTACTAGAATCAGGTATAATTGAACCATCAACATCTCCTTATGCTTCACCAATTGTGATAGCCAAAAAGAAGAATGGAGATATAAGGTTATGTATTGATTATAGGAAACTTAACAACATCACAGAATTTGACCCATATCCAATGCCAAATATAGAGGATATTTTACATAAATTAAATGGAGCAAAATTTTTTACTAAATTAGATTTAACTAAAGGTTATTGGCAAATACCTTTAACAGAAAATGCAAAACCTTACACAGCATTTGTAACACCATATGGTATTTTTCAATGGAATTATATGAGTTTTGGATTAGTAAATGCACCTGCCACATTTAATAGAATGATGAACATGATAATTGGAAACAAAGAAAATGTTATTTGCTATTTAGATGACATATGTATTTTTAATAATAGTTGGGAGGAACATTTGGTAGATGTAAAAGAAGTATTCAAAATAATAAAAGAAAGTGGACTTACAATTCAAGCAGAAAAAGTAGAAATAGGATTGGAGGAAATAATTTTCTTAGGACATAAAATAAATAACAACATGATTAGCCCTATTGAAGATAACATAAAGAAAGTACTTAATATTGAAATACCTACAACAAAAAGACAAATTAAAAGTATATTGGGAATAGTAAATTATTACAGAAAGTTTATAAAAAACTTAGCAGAAATAGTGAATCCACTAAATGACTTACTTAAAAAAGGAAAACCTCAAAAAGTAGTTTGTAATGAGGAATGTGTGAAAGCTATTGACAGAATTAAAGATGTTTTTAGTCATGAACTAATATTAAGACTACCTGATAAAGACAAAATATTTTATGTCACAACTGATGCATCTGGTAATGCTATTGGTGGTTGTTTAATGCAGAACTATGATAACTTACATCCTATATTATATGTAAGCAGAAAATTGTCAGAGGCAGAAAAAAAATATAGTGTCATTGAAAGAGAAGCCTTAGCTGTAATATGGGTAATTACTAAGCTAGAGAGCTATTTAATAGGAAGGAAATTCATATTATTAACTGATCATAAACCTATTCAGTATATACAGCAAAAGAGCATGAAAAACAGTCGTGTTTATAGATGGTTCTTAGCACTACAGGAGTATAAATTTGAAGTGAAAGCTATTAGTGGAGCTGTGAATATTGTAGCTGATTTATTGTCTAGAATGACATTGAAGTGAAACAGTTTTGTAAATAAACTATGATTATATTGATTATGTAATATATATTAATATATTGACACCATTTATATGTTATGAAAAGGGAGATAAGTAAAGTTGATGTTAAGCATTTAAAAGTAAGTATGGATATATTTTTTTTTGTGTGAATCATTTCATATATCATTGACGAAAGTTAGTTCTATGGAAAAGGGTGAGTATAAAAGAAAAATGGACAAAAGCGTATAAAAGGGTGGTAAGAAAAAATGTATTGAATGTGTAAATAAAGTCTGTAATTGTTTTTTGAAATATTGTATTTTATCAGATTACTGCCAGTGAAGAACATTTGAGATGTGTAGGACATGCCCATATGCCACATTTTCCTCTATGATGAACTGTATACCAATGAAGATGATTCTGGAATGTTATGAACTGTTATGAACATTGACATGAATATGAGGAACTGTCAAGATGAAGATGTCAAGATGAAGAGATCAAGATTTTATGTTTGTGGTCTTCCCCTTAAATTGAAAATGCCCTTGTAAGACTTGACAGTAGTGGAAAAATATTGACATATTTTTTTTTCAAGGGGGGGAGGAATCTGTTAGACACCTTATTTATATAGGTTAGTTATTTTAGTTATTTAGCGACGCACCATAGTAGACACATATTGAACGGGACTAGTGACGTTTGGGATATGTTGGGTTAGAGACCGGAAAATCAGTTAGCGATAGAACATTCCAGGGTAACGACGTGTTTAGTGACAGAGACTTCTACTGTGGCCTTTTATCATAATAAATATATATTAACTTGTTCATCATCGTTGACTACATCTCTTCACCTGTTACAATCGATGTGCCAGTTCTTGTTTGTGTTGTTGGTCAACTACACGTAATACACCCGAACAATTACACCCAAACGATTGCAGAGTAATTGGTCGACTTCAAGACAGCCTGAACTAGCAACATCACAGTATGTATGTTACTTATAGACATCAAAACCGCTTAACCAATCTTGATAAAACTAGACAGGAATGTTCCTTGGGTACTAACTTAGACCGTAGTGTATGTATTGTAGCCCTAAAACAAACTTAAGACCCTCAAAAAAAAAGTTGTCCGACTCTATTACAGCTATAGTATTTTATGGATCTAGGCCATGGTTAACAATCTTGACATGAGAAAAGATCGAAAGGATTTAGACCTAGATCTAATTTTAAGAAATACACTTTGCGCACATAGTTTTTTACTTTGACACATGAAAATACAAAAGAAGATCCATTGCTTTCATTATGTAATAAAATTAACCTTCAATTTTGTGTTTCAAAAGTATTTTTTACATAAATTAGATCCTGATATCTGTGACTATAGATTTCCTGGCGAACATTCTTTCATTAGACATTACCAATTGGTTACACATTAACATATCTCTCTACTGAGTCTGTTCCTAGGTCTAGGTCTAAAACTCTTATTGAACTCTAAGATGATAAAACTTCTTTTCGCAAAGATAGTTTTGTGCTTTAACACATAAACATACTAATTATTGTCCATTCATTTGATATTTTAATCAATTTAACATTCAATTTTTTTTCCTAAAGCATTTTTAATACATTCGTTCGCTGTTTGCTAAAGTTGCGTAGCCGTGTTGAGATAGGCCTATATTCATTCATGAAAAAAGGTCACGCATGCGCAACACAGAATGAACTCTATAAAAGCCAATTTTTAACTCTAGATTAGTGTAGATTTAGATCTATGTCTACCTCAAGATCTACTTTATACTTTATACACATGAACATACAAAATTAAGTCTATTCATCTCAAATTTTAATCAAATATATGTAGGCCTACAAGCAAATGTTTTAATTTGAAAAAATGGATTTAAGCCTATTAGCTTTTTTTTTTTTTTGATAGCTTCATTCACACTATTTTTACATTGACACATTCGCTTTACTTATTACATTATTATTTAATTGTTTACAAAACACTCTCAGTGACTATATCGACAGTAATGCGCAAATAAAGACCCGAGGGTCGCGGGTAACATATGTCTAGTATAAATTTGACTTGAAACTATTGTATTAGAAACACGTGGATCTAGTACTAGCATTGATTCATGGGATATGTGAAATTTATCTTTTTTACACGTCAGAAATAGGCTTCATTTCTCTACTTAAAATGTGAGCAACATTGTTGATATCTTTACCACCGACTCATTTTCTTATGTCTTTTAGGTAAATATTCTGATAAATCCTCCGAGCTCTAGGCGTAGTTGAACAATCTTATATTCACGGCTCAAACCAAGAAGAACGCTATGTTTCATGAATGCTATGATTTTTTAAAATAATGCCGTTTGTATGCAGTGTTTGTTTGAAACAACCACAATTTCAATATAACACAAATATGTTGGCTTATTATTGTGAAAAAAAACAACAAACAAATTTATCCGTTCACTTTTCCTGGTGAATTCCACAATAAAACTTAAAAATGTTAAAGGTCATGGTACCAATACATTTGAGAAAAAGTGAGTCACCTAACGTAGGTAAAAATACGTTTTTCAAAATTTTTTTTTTGGATAAAGGAAAGGGATTTTCTACACTTTGTGCCTACCTTTCGGCGGGCCGGATGGAATCACGTTGCGGGCCGGATATTGCCCGCGGGTCGTATTTTGGACATCCATTGAATTGTTTCTTTCACTAACCAATGCTTGGTGTTTAGTTGAAACTTGGTTCATAGCTTTTAAAGAAAGTTAACACCATTATATTAAAACAAAAACCTCTGAAATGTGCTAGGAGTATTGAAGTTGGACAGGAAAACAAAGCCCCAGCATATATTCAATACGAAACAATAGACCTGATGGGCAATGCAGCTCTGGCAAAAGTACCACTACGATAGGACAAGACAAATAAAAAGTGGATCAAATTAGTATTACCTTTTTTAAATACTGTTTAGTGATCTCCGATGACAAAACATCAGCAACAAAAAATAGCAATTCGATTGTCATTTCTATGTTTTCATAATTGTGAGAACAAATGGCGTAGCATCCATGGCGCGAAGGGGTTCAATGAACCCGGGCCCACGTCCATTTAGGGGCCCACACCCGATGGTGTAACAACCATGGGGGTATGGCCGGATTTACTTCTATACAACTAAGCTCTAGCTTAGGGCCTATAAGAAATATTTAGTAGTTAAATACAATATCTGGACTTATATATGGGGCCCCATATTTCATATAGCAGAAGGCCTACTGAACTCTAAAAGTAAATGGCAATGCGTGGCGCGTAGGGGTTTTATATTGCCTGATCCCATGGCTAATGACCAATTGTGGCCTGCACTACACTTCAATTTTGTAAAAATAATTGTTAAAAAAATAAAATTTTCTTAAAATATCCTAAACGTCATATCAAGCTTTATATTAACATTAAAACATCAACATATTTTTTTACATACAATAACAACTGAGAAGAGTTTTGAACCCAAATCTTATTTTCCTAGTCACCTTTTTCCAACTTTTCCTCATACTGATACTTTTCTATTGTATAACTGACAATATACACTAGAGTCTAATTGGTCCACTTAATTTCTCCTCCCACTTCCAAAATTTTTTGTTTAGAGTTTTGAATTATAGTTCTGTAACAAAACAAAGTAACAAACATGCCTATTGAACAAAATGTATCACTTACACATGAGCTTTTTTTTTAAAATGTATTTTTCGAATATTTTATTTCTGCAGCGATCCTCAAAGTTTTAATCTAACAATGTGGGGTATCTTATCTTTTCAAGGAACAAATCGGTTGTATTAGCAATGTAGTAAGGGCCTGTAAATTCATATTAGAATATTTTTCAAGTAAGAAAATCATTCAAAAGGTCCTTTTTCAATAGGATGAATACTGAGCTGTAGATGTCAGGAGAATGCATTTCTGCAGTGAAGAATGCAAGAAAACGATTTTGGCGTCGGGGATATTCCAGCGCTCCCCCAGATCCCCTAACTGTTAAGAGAAAGGCCTCAACATATTTTGTGTTTTCTTTTTTTTTTTTTGCCGAAGGTTGAAAAATACTGCTTTATTTTTTAATTCTAATATATAGGCCTATATATATATATATATATATATATATATATATATATATATATATATATATATATATATATATATATATATATATATATATTTATATATATATATATATTATACGAGCGTTTATACTTAGGGTTAGGGTTTACTGGGCGTTATGGTTAGGGTTTGGAAACCCTCCTCCCATTCCAAAGTTTTGGATCCGCTAGTGGCTTCACATGTAACAGAAGCACTAGTAATACTGATTTTGTTTGGTATGAGACAAAACTGGTGTAGAATCTAATTTTGTGTAAAAGTGTTTATGTGCTTACACATTAAGGTAGGCTTTGATAACAATGGCATATTTGAAGTTGTTACATCAACTCTTAATTAAAGAGCTAAGACAAGAGCTTCGGTATCGAGGTTTAAAACCCGTTGGTAGCAGGGAAACGCTCACGGCTCGTCTCTTGCAAGCCTTGGTCGGTGAAGAATAAGATCCGGAAACTTACCAATTTGAAATTGAACCTGGGATTGTTGAGGTCATTGGCGAGTACCAGGACTATAGGGATGCATTTAATGAACAAATGAACATGATTAGGAACATGATGAGGAACATGATGTGGAACAAGGTAGATGAAAGACATTATAAAGTAGAACGATTTCCGCCCAAGTCTAGAGCTGAGATGGAGATGCTGTACTCAAGGCAGATGTCCTTTGTGTTTGTCATGTCTGCGTGTAAATAAACGTCTATGTCTTTGTTGAGTTGCCTCACTTAAGTTATTACAATATTAATTCAAATAATTTTGTTCACAAACTATGATTTCTAAATAAAAGCAGGACCGCCCCCCCCCCAACACACACTCAAAGGTTTTAGGTTTTAATTATATAGATAAGCTGTGATTTCTACAAATAAATTGGACCGCCCCCCCCACCAAAGTTTATGGTGAGGGTGGGCGGGATTGATGCCATCACCACCTCCCCATCCCACCAAAACGGCAAACATACTAGAGGGGGGTGGTAAAATAATTTAAAAAAAAGGTTGAAATACAAATAATTAGTAAATATTATTAACATAAATAATAAATTCGTATACAAAGTGTGTGATTTCTAACTAAAATACGCCCCCCCCCCCCGAAGATAACCCCTATCGCCCCCCCCCCCCCTTTTCCGGATTCGCCAGTGTGTGAAGCTCATTTAGAAATACATGAACATATTTTTGGCCCAATTATTGGACCAATTGGAGAAGGACTTTATGACTTCGTAATAGATAAAAAAAATGCAATAATTTGTAGCCAAAATGGTCAGAGACCTAAACATAAGCTTGTAGACACGATGGTCAGAGACCTAGACATTAGTTTGTAGAAACGATGATTAGAGACTTTAACATTAGCATGTAGACACGATGGTCAGAGACCTAAACATTAGTTTGTAGACACGATGGTCAGAGACCTAAACATTAGCATGTAGACACGATGGCCAGAGACCTAAACATTAGCATGTAGACACGATGGCCAGAGACCTAAACATTAGTTTCTAGACACGATGGTCAGAGACATATACATTAGTTTGTAGACACGATGGTCAGAGACCTAAACATTAGTTTGTAGACACGATGGTCAGAGACCTAAACATTAGTTTGTAGAAACGATGGTCAGAGACATTAACATTAGTTTGTAGACACGATGGTCAGAGACCTAAACATTAGTTTGTAGACACGATGGTCAGAGACCTAAACATTAGCATGTAGACACGATGGTCAGAGACCTAAACATTAGCATGTAGACACGATGGTCAGAGACCTAAACATTAGTTTCTAGTCACGATGGTCAGAGACCTAAATATTAGTTTGTACACACGATGGTCAGAGACCTAAACATTAGTTTGTAGACACGATGGTCAGAGACCTAAACATTAGTTTGTAGACACGATGGTCAGAGACCTAAACATTAGTTTGTAGACACGATTATCAGAGACCTAAACATTAGTTTCTAGACACGATGGTCAGAGACCTAAACATTAGTTTGTAGACACGATGGTCAGAGATCTAAACATTAGTTTCTAGACACGATGGTCAGAGACCTAAACATTAGTTTGTAGACACGATGGTCAGAGACCTAAACATTAGTTTGTAGACACGATGGTCAGAGACCTAAACATTAGTTTCTAGACACGATGGTCAGAGACCTAAACATTAGCATGTAGACACGATGGTCAGAGACATAAACATTAACATGTAGACACGATGTTCAGAGACCTAAACATTAGAATGTAGACACGATGGTCAGAGACCTAAACATTAGCATGTAGACACGATGGCCAGGTACCTAAACATTAGCATGTAGACACGATGGCCAGAGACCTAAACATTAGCATGTAGACACGATGGCCAGAGACCTAAACATTAGCATGTAGACACGATGGCCAGAGACCTAAACATTAGCATGTAGACACGATGGTCAGAGACCTAAACATTAGCATGTAGACACGATGGTCAGAGACCTAAACATTAGCATGTAGACACGATGGCCAGAGACCTAAACATTAGCATGTAGACACGATGGCCAGAGACCTAAACATTAGCATGTAGACACGATGGTCAGAGACCTAAACATTAGCATGTAGACACGATGGTCAGAGACCTAAACATTAGCATGTAGACACGATGGTCAGAGACCTAAACATTAGCATGTAGACACGATGGTCAGAGACCTAAACATTAGTTTGTAGACACGATGGTCAGAGACCTAAACATTAGTTTGTAGACACGATGGTCAGAGACCTAAACATTAGCATGTAGACACGATGGCCAGAGACCTAAACATTAGAATGTAGACACGATGGCCAGAGACCTAAACATTAGCATGTAGACACGATGGCCAGAAACCTAAACATTAGCATGTAGACACGATGGCCAGAGAACTAAACATTAGCATGTAGACACGATGGCCAGAGACCTAAACTTTAGCATGTAGAAACGATGGTCAGAGACCTAAACATTAGCATGTAGACACGATGGTCAGAGACCTAAACATTAGCATGTAGACACGATGGCCAGGTACCTAAACATTAGCATGTAGACACAATGGCCAGAGACCTAAACATTAGCATGTAGACACGATGGCCAGAGACCTAAACATTAGCATGTAGACACGATGGCCAGAGACCTAAACATAAGCATGTAGACACGATGGCCAGAGACCTAAACATTAGCATGTAGACACGATGGCCAGAGACCTAAACATTAGCATGTAGACACGATGGCCAGAGAATAAAACATTAGCATGTAGACACGATGGTCAGAGACCTAAACATTAGCATGTAGACACGATGGTCAGAGACCTAAACATTAGCATGTAGACACGATGGCCAGAGACATAAACATTAGCATGTAGACACGATGGCCAGAGACCTAAACATTAGCATGTAGACACGATGGCCAGAGACCTAAACATTAGCATGTAGACACGATGGCCAGAGACCTAAACATTAGCATGTAGACACGATGGCCAGAGACCTAAACATTAGCATGTAGACACGAGGGCCAGAGACCTAAACATTAGCATGTAGACACGATGGTCAGAGACCTAAACATTAGCATGTAGACACGATGGCCAGAGACCTAAACATTAGCATGTAGACACGATGGCCAGAGACCTAAACATTAGCATGTAGACGTGATGGTCAGAGACCTAAACATTAGCATGTAGACACGATGGTCAGAGACCTAAACATTAGCATGTAGACACGATGGTCAGAGACCTAAACATTAGTTTGTAGACACGATGGTCAGAGACCTAAACATTAGTTTGTAGACAAGATGGTCAGAGACCTAAACATTAGCATGTAGACACGATGGTCAGAGACCTAAACATTAGCATGTAGACACGATGGTCAGAGACCTAAACATTAGTTTGTAGACACGATGGTCAGAGACCTAAACATTAGTTTGTAGACAAGATGGTCAGAGACCTAAACATTAGCATGTAGACACGATGGTCAGAGACCTAAACATTAGCATGTAGACACGATGGCCAGAGACCTAAACATTAGCATGTAGACACGATGGCCAGAGACCTAAACATTAGCATGTAGACGTGATGGTCAGAGACCTAAACATTAGCATGTAGACACGATGGTCAGAGACCTAAACATTAGCATGTAGACACGATGGTCAGAGACCTAAACATTAGTTTGTAGACACGATGGTCAGAGACCTAAACATTAGTTTGTAGACAAGATGGTCAGAGACCTAAACATTAGCATGTAGACACGATGGTCAGAGACCTAAACATTAGCATGTAGACACGATGGTCAGAGACCTAAACATTAGTTTGTAGACACGATGGTCAGAGACCTAAACATTAGTTTGTAGACAAGATGGTCAGAGACCTAAACATTAGCATGTAGACACGATGGTCAGAGACCTAAACATTAGCATGTAGACACGATGGCCAGAGACCTAAACATTAGCATGTAGACACGATGGCCAGAGACCTAAACATTAGCATGTAGACACGATGGTCAGAGACCTAAACATTAGCATGTAGACACGATGGCCAGGTGTTCATTAAATAAGTTATCAAGCCGAAAAGTGAAGGCACAATTTGAAGAAAATAGTTTTGGCTGACTTTAAAATAACGACATGTTTCTAAAGGGAGGTAACAAACCCAATTTACTGTTAACTTTCATACACGCAGCAGTGGCGTTTACATGTGGACTAAAAATCACTAAAAATCACGTGTGATAATAACGTGATCCTTTCAGACCTAGTGATCTATGGGGGCAGATGATAGAAAGATCACTTGTCTCTGTGGTCCACGGTTAACGAGGGTGTCATGTGGTTAACACAACGACCTATTGCCTTTACCTTTCCCCAACTAATGTCCGCCACACCACGTTCTATGCTAAGAATGCGACGCTAATAAGATTAAGAGAACTGATTCCGTGAGTTCCACTCCATGTTTATAGAATTTAGCTTGTTCCAGATAATGGTCAGGCATTAATGCCAACTGCAATTTATCTTATCCTTATTACGACCACCCATGTACACACATACCTCTAGAAAACACACACACACATAAGAACATGATCCCATGAGTACACACAGAGTTTTGTTTTTTGTTTGTTTGTTGTTGTTTTTTTTTTTGTTTGTTTTTTTTGAGTAGGGAATGCGGGGTGTGACAGCGGCTAACGAGATTAATGCATCAATTTATAAAGAAAATATTAATTCGTCTTTTCGTAGAGAGGCCCAGTTTCTATGTTTGTTTAATGTATGTGGTCAGTTTTTGTGATCAGTTTCTGTGGTTAGTTTCTATGGTCAGTTTCTGTGTTTAGTTTTTGTAATTAGTTTCGTGGTCAGTTTTTGTGATCAGTTTCTGTTATTAGTTTTTGTTTCCGTTTCTGTGGTCAGTTTTTGTGATCAGTTTCGGTGTTCTATGTCTGTGAAATTTTCTAGATTTTTATTTTAATTTGTTTCCGCACTCAGTTTCTGTGTTTAGTGTCCGTGTCTAAATTCTATGTCACTTTTGTCATTTTTCAATTCTTTTTTTTTTTCTATTTTCAGTTTTATAGTTCAGTTAGTGTGTTCAGTTTGTGTGTTCAGTTTGTCTCAATTTCTATGTTTAGCATCTATGTTTAGTCTCTATGTCCGTTTGTTCAATTTGTGTGTTCAGTTTCTGTTCAAATCCTTATAGCCATTTTTTTAGATCCATATCCAGGCCCCACCCACCTACACAGAAGGTTCCACAAAGTTACGAGTTACATAGAGGTATTGTGGGTAACGCGGTCGAGAGTCTTGAACTTGGAGTGTCTTGGCTACCTATGAAAGGGGCTCGAGGTTGGACACCCGAGCAGAATTGTGTTTTCTGAGCGCCTAAAGGCAGCACGGAAAACCTTTTCCCAGATACCTCCTCACCCCCCCCCCCCCAACTGGTCCACAAATGAGATTGAACCTAAGCGCTCAGAGCATGTTATAAGCATGAAAGTAACGCTTTATAAAAGTTATAATTATTATTGTAAAAAAACAAAACAAAAAAAAACCAAAATCCCGCTGAACTTTTTTTTGTTCATGAACGTTATTTTCAGGAGATTGAACATTTGGTGCGGAGATCGCGTGAAAAAGATTAATAATTTGAATTGTATTTGATCCATACCTCTATTCAACCAGGGTGATATGTTGTCAGCCCGAAGACCAATGTCTTTTCTGTTCCCTAATGAATGCCATGAGCGCACGTAGGCCGCATTGTAAAGAAAGAAATGCTAAATATGAAGCTGAAGAAACAAATCTTCAGTATTAGAAGTCCTGACTCTCACTAAGTGAACCTACCACTACCTCCCTGTCAGCGAGCGACATTTTGTATCTGTAGAAGTTCAACTGAAAGCAATCGATTCAGCAAAACATAGAGACAGACAGACAGACAACAGATAGACAACAGACAGACAACAGACAGACAACAAATACACAAACGTTTCATTTCTTGAGCTGGAAGAAAAAAGCCAACACTCTTACCTCAAGAGAAAAAGACGGGGTTGGGGGGGGGTGAAAGTTGACCTCAAAATGACTTCGGTCCAATTATTATTGAGAAAACCCAGATGTGTCAAGACCATTTCTGGGTCAATGTCAACAGGTCATCAAAAGACAGTCTCATGTTTCTGAGATTCACGTTCCATATGTTCTAGAGCTCTATTTAGTCTTGGAATCCAGAGGGGGAATGGAAAACAAATCTCGGGTAAACATTGATTTGTCCATTAGTAGGTCGTCTTGACCACGACCAACGTAGCAGTTAAGATGGCCTTGGCCTGGGTGACTACACTAGAATTAAAGGGCTACCAGAAACCCGTAGATAGCACCTAATACCAAACACAAAACATAGTCTAATTGAGGGGATTAAAATGTACCGTTGGTGGAACGGAGAGAAAACAATGTCAAAGCTCTTCACGCTTGTAACATGTTTCTAGCTAATTATACAGATTAATACAGATTATTTCAGATTATATATTATCTTTTAAAATACAGAAACTACTTCCAAAAAGAAGATGATTACGTCCTACGCGTGTTTCTAGGTCAATCTAGTCATGCATTTTAACCAATGACTTCAATTCTGATTATACAGAATAATCTTATCATACAGATTTAAACACATTATTACAGTTTATAACGATTAATCTAATTATACAAATTGAGACAGATTATTACAGACTAAACAGATTAATCCCATGTGATGACATTGTTTGATAATGTGTAGTGTAATAATCTTAAACTCCCACATAACTTAGTAGTTATGACTTAAAGCGGAGAATAGTTTTAGAAAATGACGTCAATTAGCAGCAGTAGTGATTATGTTACAAATAGAATAATGAAATATATAAAAATAAATAAACAATCTACTCTATAAAAATGCTTATCACACAATTAAGCTTTGCACATTGACAGGCATATCTCTTAATGCTGTAAGATTTATTTCACTTTTTCTACGCCAAACAAACTACTAATTTATTAATTAATTTTTAAATTTTTGAGCGATTCATGCTTTTTTAGGGTCATTAAATAATCGTGTAAAGTTTCAACTTGATCCGAGACTAGGAAGTGGGAGAAATGACGTGAACATAATTCGTACCAGACAGACGAGTGAGTTAAGATAAGTTTTGGACTAAATATATTCAGGGGAGTGAAGACATATTTATACAAAACGAGCAGGGCAACAGAGATCTTCTGCAAAATTGAAATGGATAATGATTTCTTAAGACTAGGTCGGGACTTCACACTAAGAACAATGACAAAAGAAATTGAAACATAAGCAGTTTATCAAGACACAAAAACATAAAATACGATTAAAAAAAACAAAACAACGCAAAACGAAGGGAAAAAAATGATAAAAACTAAAAGAATTTTTTAAAAAAGTGTATACATTTAAAAACATTCTTTTTTTTTTAGAATTGAAATCAGCTTTGCAATCTCCCTTCCAACAGTGGAGATAACTCCCAGGCCTGACGTCTTGATTTCAAGTCGTGGTTGTGGTTTTTGTCCCTCAGTTGTTTGCACTTCCCTTGCCACATTATGTCGTAAAATGGGCGGCATTATAATATATGAACGAGAGTTTCACGGTCCAGCTTACAAGTCTGAGAGAGAGAGAGAGAGAGAGAGAGAGACAAACAGACAGAAAGAGAGAGTGAGAGAGAAAGAGAAAGAGAGAATCTGAATAGTAATTGGGTTAAATCTGGACAAAGTTTAAAAAAAAAAAAGAAAAAAAAAAAGGATTTTGTAGTTGAAAACTGTAGGAGGATCAAGGATGTTTCTTCTAAATAAATCTCTGGACTGTAAACTAATGTTGAAGTAAGTGTTACAATTGTTTTTAGCGTGAAACAAGAAAAAAACAAGAAAATAACTTTAAAAAAAAACAACTGGAGGGGGATTTTAAACTCATTGGCTGCGCTGGGGCAAGTGATGGTATAACATTAAAATCTCACCTAAAATAAACAAAATCAAAGCAAAACAGTCACTAAATGGCACTAACCCCCCCTCTCCCGGAGCGCCCATAAAATAGACAAACTGAAGGAGAGAGAGAGAGAGAGGGACGGATGGGGGAGGGAGAGAGAGAGAGAGAGAGAACGATGGAGAGAGACACAAAGAAAGAGAAATAAGACACACTTATTGAAATATTGTTTTTAAATCCCATTACATAGCAAGAGACTGCAAACCTTTGGTCCAGTGTGCATGTCTTTGAACAAAGTCAAATAGGAAATATAATCAATAGGACATTGTGGAGGTAGAAATGAACAAATACAAGAAAAAAGTTCAATTTTGATGACATTCACGTGTGAATAGGTTTCAATGACGTGCAGATGTCAAGTTGAACTCCAATACTGCTGGTCACAATGACAAATGACAAGTCGGGGGGTGAGGCCTAACTGACATTTCTACTCAGGGACAGGAGTCAGCTAGTGTTGCTGCACTATGGTTGCAGGATAAACAATGGGAATAGAATTGGATAAGCCACCATCTCATGTACTCTCTCTCTCTCTCTCTCTCTCTCTCTTTCTCTCTGTGTCTCTGTAATTCATTAGTTCCCAACCTCTCTGCCCCATTCTCTTAATCCTATATTTTTTTTCTCTCTATCTTTCTTTCTCATTCCTTCATGCTAACATTTTCACTCAATCTCTCATTCCATCTCTCTCTCTCTCTCTCACACACACTTTTTTTATCTCCTCAAGCATTCTCTTCCTCTTTAACGTCTCTCATGTCCCTCTCTTTCTCCCTTACTCCCTCTTTTTTTCTCTCCTTGTTTCGCCCACATCCCCTGACTCCCCAAATCCTTCTCTTTCCCTTACACTCCCTCTTTCTCTAACTCCTCTTACTTTCTCTCTTACTCTCTTTCTCTTTCTTTTCTTCTCACTCCCTTAATGCCCAAATTTTGTTTGTCTCTAAGTCTCTCCTACTTTTCCTGTCTCCCACTCATACACTCCCACTCTTTCACCCCCCCCCCTTCGCACTCCAAGCTCCATAACAGCGATGCACAATATATATTTAGAATGGCATCTTCTCCTAACATAATGGAGACTCACAGTCGACTCTTTGACAGCCTCTGACCACCTGTCTAGCCACCTTGCTCAGGGCCAGGATAAATTATCGTGAGCGGATACAGATACCGTGAATCTTGTCTGTCACGTCTTTTGGTTCAACATTTCTTTTCTTACATTGAAATTGTATCCACTGAGACTTAATACTTCAATTACACACAAACGATAACAGGACTGTAGTTAAGTGGTAACCAGAGAAAGACCAAAAGAAGGAAGGAATTTAAAAGGTGGCTGTACAAGGTGGGATCAAACAGAGGAGGAGCACACCCAGTGAGACACGATGCTGTTACCCAGGGGCAAGCTGAGACTAACATCCTATTGATGTTGCCCCATATGTCCCTCGAGGCAGAGGCTCAAGACATCCCCAGGGACGATCTCCAAAAGTGTTAGTTCGAGTTATCGTTTGGATAATTCATGAGAGAATGGGAAAGGGGGAGAGCATCCGGTATGTAAGCGGATTGACAGAACGCAATTAGTATCAGGGATTATCTCTCTTTGACATAGTGGCGTCCCAGACAACGTGATCATGTGACGTCCATAAAACAAAAACAAAATGAAAACATTTTCTTTTAAAACGTCTGATTTTTCTAATAAACTATTTTGTAGTTGTTGTTTTTTTCAAGTCAAACTTTTAAAAAAGTTGAAAGATTTGACCATTTTGAACTGTGTTAGAAATACTGAAACACTTTATTTCGTACAGCCAGTACATCATTATTTAGACGTTTTATTCCTATATAGCCTACCTTTTATTACAAAGCTTCTATCAACTCACTCTGTCTGTCTGTCTGTCTGGTAAAATGTGTATACACGTTATTTCTCCGTCATTCATTCTCGGATCAAGTTTGAACGTTGCTCATTTAGTTGACAAGACATGAATCAATACAAAAAAAAGCTAATCAGTCAATTAATTGCTGGTAAATAACTATTTTATTTGATACCAATATGGGAAATTAATCCTTTATTATTCAGAGATATGGCTAAAAATGTTCACGCTATTTCTCCCTCACGCATTCTCCGATCAATCCGATACTTTAATAATTATTTATTGTACCTAACAAACACGAAAAAAAAACAATTAGTCAATTGTTAATTAATTTTTCTATATCGAATAAAACATCAACATAATTGATAGATATAGTTGTAAGGGTGGAGCTCTTCCCCTCTGATAAGCTTTAAAAAAAAGTTTTAAAAAAAAATTGCTTGTTTGGTTTTCCAAGGAAAGAGAATAAAGAACATGGACAAAATAGTAAAAGAGAAAGTAAACACGTATTCTATGTTTGTACATGTTTTGTTTGTACAATAGTTGACATGTTTCGGATGTTCCTTCAGAGCTGAAGATAATCAACTTATTAGCTCAAACCTTTCTCAGGACGGCAGGAGATGGCAGAGGGCAGGGTACGAACCTTGGCCAATCGAGACGGTAGTCCAGCTTAATATAAACTGCGATAAGGTATAAATATATACTGCGATAAGGTATAAATATATACTGCGATAAGGTATAAATATATACTACGATAAGGTATAAATATATACTGCGATAAGGTATAAATATATACTGCGATAAGGTATAAATATATACTGCGATAAGGTATAAATATATACTGCGATAAGGTATAAATATATACTGCGATAAGGTATAAATATATACTGACATAGTCAATTTATTTCATAACAGAGTCAACGTATTTTTTTCAATTTCGGATCAAATGAAAAGGTATGTGTGTTTTGTCGATTTTGTCCCCAACCTCTGTAGTTGTGACGTAGACAGCACCAGAAATAGTTATGACGTCACTAAGTGACATTGGGCTTTTAGATCTAGCATGAAGCTGGAGTGGCCGTTGTAGAGTAATTCAGCAGAGTATAAAAATGATTAAGAATGTCATTTCTATCTATCATAGAAATCTCTCTATTGGACTCAGTGATCTCTTAACTTTTGTGGAGGATACGTTCTAATACCTCCCGAGACAGTCAAAGGTCCTCAAAGTAGAGAGGTGGCATTTAATTTCATATACGTACAGTATTTTGTTGGATATGAACAGCAGGACATCCTGTAAGATTTTCAACCCGCAAATAACAAATTACCTTTTCATTGAATAACCTTTGTAAGCTGTTTTCATTTAAAACTCCCATTAAATGTTCAGTCATTTTTAAAAGTGCCATACAGTAGGACAAAAGCTGGCAGGTATGTAAGAAGGATTTCTTATTTGAAACCAGATGATGTGCTAAACGGCTATTTCGGTAAATCTGATTCCGAAAAGTTTGGCGATGACGTATTCAGTTGTTTTTTTCTTGACTGTGCATATGCATCGGGCGCCTGCAAGAGAACTCGTGGTTAATATTTCTGGAAAATACGTGGTTTAGCCCTTCCACAAAAGTCGGACCCGCGAAATGCAAGGGGCCACTGTAATAAATAGCATTGCAATCTATACAATCCCTCTATATTAACTATGTTTAACCCGCGAGAAGAATGAGATATTTGTAAATAACTTATCACAGAGCATTGGCGACTAATTTATTACACACAAGAAATCAGTTGGTTCAATGAAAGAAAGCCATTCGTTGAAATAAAATGGCTGTGATGTTTTTATTGTTTATAATAATAGTAATAATGTTGGCAACGTCGTAACTAAAGGATGAGTGAGTGCTGTGGCAAGTAGCGCCGTTGGACGCCTACAAGCGAGAGGGTAGCTGAATAAAGTGCTCCAGGTGCCTACACAAGTCAGTGTCTACTAGGATTTTGTTCTCACCACACTTTGGTATCGTTCTGAGACCTGGGCATCTAAGGCTCCCCGAACGCTATAATACTGTTACTGTTACTGTAGCGATCGGAGCTCATGACGACCTGCTTACTATTGTGAAAAAACGAAAGCTAAAAACCTTTGGCCACATTACGAGATCTACGGTGCTCGCAAAGACCTTTCTTCAGGGAACAGTGCCAGGGAAAAGAAGAAGAGGCAGACAGAAAAAGCGATGGGAGGACAACATTAAAGAATGGACAGGCCTGCCATTGAGAGAGGTTCTGAACAAGGCAAAAAAAAGGGAGGAATGGAGAAAGACGGTCGACAAATCTTGCCTGGTGCCCCAACGGTCCAACAGACTAAGGGATAGGTAAAGGTAAAGGTAAAAGGTAAAGGATACATGAAGGCGAGACTACTTTACAAATAACCATGTTCTTCTGGCGGCTGGTGTGGACAGCATAGAAGCAATACTTACCATTCGATTGTGTAATGTACTAGTTTAGAGATGGGTTAGTTTTGTTAGTTAAATATATGGTGTATAGTTTTAGCGACGGTAAAAGTAATGACGTAGTAAGACAAGACTAATGACGTAGTAGACTTAGGCGAACAAGAGACCAACATGGCGTTATGTTAGAAGTAGGCTGTGTTTTGAATAGTAATTGAATAGTAATTAGATATAGCGACGTTTTAGGAAGACTGGACGGATTTCCCAGTGGTTAATAAAGTATCATTTTATAGAACTGAATGTTGTTATCAACTATATTCAACTTCTGTGGCTAATGTCAAGTAATAATTGATACATAGTCGAAGTCAGATTAGATTAGCCCACAACAATTGCAAAGCTGGGTCCGACACTTATCCCGCATGGGGGACGGTTGTAGGGCCAAAGGCGTAACAGCTTCCTCCCCTCCCGTAAGCGTTATAAAGATCCACTCAGGCGCCATTTTGCCCTTACTGACATAGAGGAAAGTAGCAGGCAGCAGACGACTTCCGAAAGAGACAGTTGGAGAGTTCTCAAGAAGGCCGAGAAACACCCTTTCGACGGTAAGTGGAAGGCACTCGTAGAAGACAGACGCAGCAGACTTAAAGAAAATTTAAATGAACCCCTGGCGAACAACAGCTTTGTCACCATCAGATGTGGAAAAATATGCAGGTCACAATTGGGTTTGCATAACTGTGTGAAACGTTCAGATCATTTCTTTAGGTTTTATCTTGTGATCATTAATTATTATGTTGCAAACGGAAGAGCTAAGACAATTTGATTCGGAAGTACATAAAAGTGCACATCGAGTACTGCACGTGACCTAGCAACACTTTTTTTTTTCATATACACCGGATACACCAAAAAAAAATAAATTATTTAAAAATTAAAATAAATTACTGTGTATGAAAATGTCCAATGAAGTCGATTTCAATATTAAGAAATCATTTCAGGAATTAATCTGCAACGTGATGAAAAATGTTCCATTCATATCTCGGTAGTCGAATGGTTAAGCGCTTGGCTTCCGAACATGAGGTCCTGGGTTCGATTCCCGGTGAAGACTGGGATTTTGAATTTCTGGATTTTTAGGGCGCCCCTGAGTCAACCTGACTTTAGTTGGAGAAAGTAAAGGCGGTTGGTCGTTGTGCTGGCCACATAACACCCTGCTCGTTAACCATTGGCCAAAGCAACAGATGACCTTAACATCATCTGCCCCATAGATCGCAAGGTCTGAAAGGGGAGCTTTACTTTTTGTTTTTACATATCTCCATTACATCATTACTTTTAAACGCAACTGAAGTCCTCCAGTAATAACAACGGTCTTGTGCCTTTTGGAAACAAAATTCGAGTTACTACCCTTTTGAATGCGTATTAATCGAGGATTATCTATATTATAAAGTAGAATGTGAGGGGTATGTATGTATGTATGTATGTATGTATGTATGTTACTTATAGACATCAAAACCGCTTGACCAATCTTGATAAAACTAGGCAGGAATGTTCCTTGGGTACCAACTTAGACCGTAGTGTATGTATTGTAGCCCTAAAACAAACTTAAGACCCTCAAAAAAAATAAAGTTGTCCGACTCTATTACAGCTATAGTATTTTATGGATCTAGGCCATGTCTACAATGTTGACATGAGAAAAGATAGAAAGGATTTAGACCTAGATCTAATTTTAAGAAATACACTTTGCGCAGATAGTTTTTTACTTTGACACATGAAAATACAAAAGAAGATCCATTGATTTCATTATATAATAAAATTAACCTTCAATTGTGTGTTTCAAAAGCATTTTTTACATTAATTAGTTCCTTATATCTGTGACTACAGATTTCCTGACGAACATTCTTTCATTAGACAATTCCGTAATGAATCGCGTACTAAATATTAATTCGTTTAATTGTTTACTTTATAATCCCATCCCTAGATCTAAAACTCTAATTCAACTCTAAGATGATAAAACTTCTCTTCGCACAGATAGTTTTATACTTTAACACATAAACATATTAATTAAAGTCCATTCATTTCATATTTTGATCATTTCTTTCATTAGACAATTCAGTAATGAATCGCGTACTAAACATTATTTCGTTTAATTATTCACTTTATAATCCCATTCATTTAACAAAGCTATCGCTCTTTTCGTTTTTAATAGATAAGAATGTATCGACTTTGGGTAAACCATTTTCGCAAAACTAATTTTATTTTCGTAGCGAAACTGAAATAACGTGAAAGGATCATTAGCTACGTTTAACATACATTTAAATCCAATCCACTAGATTATTCAAAAGCAAATGTTTTAATTTAAATAAAAATGGATTTAAGCCTATTAGCTATTTTGATTTGATAGCATTATTCACACTATTTTTACATTGACACATTCGCTTTACCTATTACATTATTATTTCGTTTAATTGCTTACAAAACACTCTCAGTGACTATATCGAAAGTAATGCGCAAATAAAGACCCGCGGGTCGCGGGTAACATATGTCTAGTTCTATATAATAATATCTTCTTGCTTCATCATTTTCAAATAGAAATATCTGTTTTCAAGATAAGAAGAATGAGTACTAAGCATAGAAGCTCATGATGTCTAAAGTATAAAAAGTATGCAAGGTGTTGGTATTTCCCGACTTGTATTCTGCCATTAAGATAGGAACACTGTCACTTTTCTCTTCGTGGTATCAGCAAATTTATAATTGCAGTCAAAATTAATGATGAACAGTTGATTCCAATCATTTAGATTTCATTCACATTAATACTTCAACTAAATCAAACGTACAAACGTGAATGAAGTCTAAATGATATCAACACATTTAGCAAATCGCCCAGAGGAATGTCCAGGCTCTGGAAAAGAAATTGTACCAAAAATTAAAAATTTAAATCTTTAATTAGCTGCAGAAGTTTAGAATACAATTGGTTTAAAAAGGAGTAAGAATCCTAGTGTTTTAACCCCAGGGTCGTTCGTTTTGTTTTTGTTTTGTTTTTGTTTTGTTACTCTAATTGAAACATAATGAGAGGAACAAGAAAAACCAATAATTATTTGATTAAAAAAAACCCACAAGGCTTATACAAAGTGTAGAGGTATTAATTAGTTTTGATCAGTCATGAAACTAATTTTTGCAGTAAATCTAGACCAACAACAATAAATCTTTGTGTTGAATAATATTTTTACCTTTTTTTTTTGTGTAGCACTTTTTCATACTTTTAGCTTTCTCAATACGCTATGATACTACCAGTTATCTGGACCAGTTTACTAAAATGGTGGGTGGAGACAGAGAAAAAAGAAATGAATATCTGGGTGGGTTTTACCGTAAGTGGTTTTTAAAAGCATTTACAGAACAAATTGGCACGACCTGAATTCAAACTCGAGGCTTACGCCTCCTTGATTAGACATGCTAACCACTCCGCTAGTGAGGTATTTAAGACTAGAGAAGATTGTATAGTTATATATTGTTGTTTCAATTTAGAGTGGCGACCTATAAAGGGGACTAATTCATCTTATCCACTTCAGTCAAGTGCAATTTCGTTCACTTTTTTCGAGATACCAAACAGAATAATTAATTACCAATAATTAATTAACTAATTTTTTTTTCTATTGATTCTTGTGTTAGCATGTAACAGAAATAATAGTCCAAATGTCTTCGAGATTGGGTGTCGGAGAAATAATGTGTACACATTTTACCAGTGAGTTGATATAAGCTTTGTAAAAATAACCGCAACTCTTTTAAGAGTCCCCAAACTCATGTAGTTATCGAACCTTCCCTGGTCACTTCTGCACTTTTAACTTTTCCTTCCGCCTAGTCTATAAGAAGAAGAAAAAAAAGGACTAGTACTTGAAAAACGAATAGATTAGTTCACAAAAATAAATTGTTTGTTTATGCAGCGTACGCTAGCGACGTCTCCAAATAAATGTGAGGTACCAGAGGGTTCAACGAGTGGACTGAAGTGGACTTGTCAAATAGATGGCTGTCCTGACGCCCTGACTCGAGTACTTAACATTCCCGCCACAAAAATCGATCTATAGTTGGCAGATACAAATGTATGTCAATAATCGAGGGCGGACACTATGTACATGACTGGACGCTGCAACTCACCCGAGTGGTGGGGAGGGAGGGGGTATACGTCAACATTATTTTAGTCGCAGACACACGCGCACACACGCATACACGCACACACGCTTACAAAGACATTTGTTGAGAAAAAAAGAGTGCGGCTCATTTACTGACGTGGGCACTTAAGTTTTGAATCAATTCTGTCAACAGAGAAACCAAAGACAATGAACACCATAATCTATTACTTCCGACAAACTCTTGATGGCATCGATCTGTCTTTATAATAAGATGTACAAGATTGTCACATACGACTTTGACACGCCGCTCAGGACCTCACTCCTCAGGACCTCACTCCTCAGGACCTCACTCAAATGAAGTTTTATGAAGGTAATGGTGACACATTGTTTCAGACAGTTGTTCAATGACATGTACTTGATAAACATACTTTGATAACAAAAAAATTGCACTTATTTTTTCTTTCTCTTTTGCCTACCGGCAGTATTGAGAACAATGCCCCATCAGTGTGAGTCTCTACTTTATAGAAGCTTTGTTTTTCAAAAAGTGTTTTTTTCAATATAGTTTGCTTATTTTTTGTGTTGTTTTTTTTACTGTCCATCGCTCGTCCATCGCATTTGGATCTTAAAACTCAAAACTGCTATGTGAGAAATTTGATTTCACATTTTCTTATTGTACCAGAGATACGAAAAATTGAACATTTTCTTAATAAATGAATTCCCCTTTCTTTCAATTTAAAATGAAAACTGTTTTTAATGCACCTTTAACGAAAATATTTAAAATTTTTGTTCCGTTAATTTTGTTTATTTTGTGAAAGCATTGTACTTCATTAGCTGGCCAGCTTTTTGTTGCAGCTGTTAGCCCTCTTTTGTCATGGAAAAGTAGGGTGTCAGTCTTGTTAGTAATTCTGTACTACCATAAAGATTATAGAGAATGAGTTGAACTGGGATGTTCAGCTAGCAGGGTTTGTCTGGGGGGAAATAACAATTTTTGGGTATTCTAAGACGACGTGATTGACAATTTAGTAAGGGTGTGGGCAGTTTCTGTGTGGGCGCAGTTTCTGTGTGGGCGCGGTTTTTGGGTGGGTGCAGTTTCTGGGTGAGGGCAGTTTCTGGGTGGGGGCAGTTTCTGGGTGGGGACAGTTTCTGTGTATGCGCAGTTTCTGGGTGGGCGCAGTTTCTGCTGTGGGGATATTCTGTTTAGATTAAATTTAAAGTTGTGCTATCCAGATTCGAACTTCTCTGCCTAAGAATGGTGACTAAATGTTTTAATAAATAAACTTAAATAACGTTGCACAACTCTGGTCCACAAGTAAATGCATATACACACACACAAATAACGGAGAGCCGAAATTGCATGCCGAAAGGGAAAGGCAGGGATCATTTTCTAAAGACTACGGCCTGTTTGAACAAGTCAAGTTATTGGACTTGAGACCAAATTCGACCTATTTAACACAATATTGACCCCAACATCAACGTATTCATGGGAGACATTAAAGTCATCTGCCAAAATTGAGAAAAGTCTAAATGTGGCTCAACAAATATAGTTAAGACCGATTTTAGGAGTCAGTTGTAAAGATCGGGTCTCAAACAAGGAAATCTTATGCCGAACTGGGACTCGATCACTTCATGAAATTGTGACAGTGCGTCGCATGAGGTTTGCGTGACATGTTCTCCAACAGAATGAATTACGCATACAAAGAGTTGCGATGGCATGGATGCATTTTACAAGGAAAGCGCATACAGGGACCTTTATGGAAGACCTCAGAGCAGTGGACACCAGCTGGGAAGAGGCTTCAGAAGTTACCAGTGATAGATCTTTATGGTGACAGATTGCCGCCCAATCCGCCAAATGGCGAGGGAAGATCTAAGTCGAAGTCTAAGTAACCATCAAGTAAGTCCACTACGACATGAATCAAATAAAAATATTTTTTTTTAAATAATCGCAAACTTTCAGTTGGACACTTCTCTTCAAATTAAAACCAAAAAAGTTATAAAGCAAACAAACAATTTTCTGAGGATTTCTATTGACATGAAAGTTATCGACCAAAGACTGTTTTTCTTTTGTTAACAAGAAAAACACCAAGTATAGAAACAAATATGTCTCTATTAAATGAATTGTATCAATGTCTCACGCCAGAGGCACAGAGTCTCATTGATTGGCTTAGAAGGGTGAAGACAAAGACATTTCAGATTTAAAGTGCGTATGTTAATAATTATTATTGTTAAAGAAATCCATTGACCAGCGTCTACAGGTCAACGATAATTGGGAACATTTTAGAAGTACATTACAAAAGGACAGGTGTAGATTCTTCATGATAGTTTTTGCAACAAGATGATGTGGGGATATCATATAGTAATATCTCGTTATATAACATCTGTCCATTTATAACACCTGTCATCATATAGTAATATCTCGTTATATAACATCTGTCCATTTATAACACCTGTCATCATATAGTAATATCTCGTTATATAACATCTGTCCATTTATAACACCTGTCATCATATAGTAATATCTCGTTATATAACATCTGTCCATTTATAACACCTGTCATCATATAGTAATATCTCGTTATATAACATCTGTCCATTTATAACACCTGTCATCATATAATAATATCTCATTTATATACTTGAAATAAGATTTGGTGGCAATGTGATAGAGCTCTTGGATTCCAAACAGAGGATCTTGAGTTCGATTTACGATGAAGATTAGGAATCTGAGCTTCGGATTGATAGGACGCCTCTGAGTCCACCCAAGTCTAATTAGTACCTGACATTAGTCAGGAAACTTAATGCGGTTGTTCTGGCCTCATGACTTCCTGTTTTAACGTTGGTCATAGAAGCAAGGTTCTAAAAAGGAAACATTAAGTTGTACTTTTTAATACTTGAGCTAGATAGATATTTGTTTTGTTGCTGCGAACAGGAGCATAGTCGCTTCAACAATTACAGCCACAGTTTCTAACAATGACAAGGCACTACTGAAACTTTCAGCACTGGGTACCAGCCAATTTGAGAACCACTAGTCCACAGAGTGCACGTGAAAGCTTGAGGAGAGACACTGCAATAAATTATTAGAAAGTCACTTCGAGCCGTGAGCAGCTCCGACTTGCAAACTTAAAGGTTACCAGCGGGTTGGGTTTACAGCTCAAGTACCACCACTCAACTGCAAACATAGAGATAGAAAGAGAGAGACAGAGAGAGAGAGAGAGATAGAGAGAGAAAGAGACAGACAGAGAGAGAGAGAGAGAGAGAAAGAGGAAAAATAATCTTTTATTATTACGTTTCTAAAACAAGTGTCAGAACTAAAATATCAAATAGTAGGGCTACTAGTGGACACAAACTTTAGGAACCTTTTGAAATATAGTAGTTGAAATGGGATTAGCTTCAAGTAAATGTTACTCGTGAGACACAAAGTAAAGCTTATATTTAGTTTCTAGAAATTATCCGCTAAGAAGTGATATATATATATATATATATATATATATATATATATATATATAGTAAGAAGTGTTATATAATGAAAGATTTATATGTAACGAGAAGTGCTCTAAATTGAGAGGTGCTATATATTAAACAGAGCTATAAAATGTGAGGGACTATTTACAGATAGCTGATATACACTGAGATGTGCAATATAATTAGAGCTGCTATGCAATGAGAAATTACTATATACCAAGAGCCAGGTAGTATATACTAAGAGCCAGGTAGTATATACTAAGAGCCAGGTAGTATATACTAAGAGCCAGGTAGTATAATACTAAGAGCCAGGTAGTATATACTGAGAGTTGTTATATGATCAGAGGTGTCATATACTAAAAGTTGTCTTATACTGAAAGGTGCTATAGATGTGGGCGTCCTAAAAATCCCGAATTTGGAAATCCCATTCTTCATCTGGATTCGAACTCAGGATCCCTCCGTTTGGAATCCAAGAACCAACTAATCTGGCTTAAACACTTTCAGTCTACTAATCTAAAGTCAGGCAAGTCTAAATCACGCCAATGTCATGTTAAAGTCAAGTTTAAATTCAAATGTTTTTTCACCAATATAATCTTTGAAAAAAATAATCAGTTTATCTGTTGAGATAAAAGAATCAATTCTGAGTTTGCATAAATCTCTTTGCTACAATAAATCTCTCTTCTACCTATAAGTCTCTTTGCTACCTATTGCGGGGGCTCGAACTCAAATCCCAGTAGAGACGGAACATTTTTAAATTGAGTGTCAAACAGCAGCACGGAAGCCTTCTCTCATATACCCATCTCCTTCACATGTCCATAAAAGGGCTCGCACAAAGCATGCACGACAGACGCGATATAAGCAAAGTATTCAAGACAAACAAAATTAAAATAAATATTCACGTTTATAGTCTTGAACTTTAAATATAAATAAATATCAAAGTAAGACCAGGCGAAATGTAACATTTGACTATGGGGTACATAATGTTTAACAAGTTAAAAATATGTTGTTTTTTTTATTTTTGGTTCATTTTTGTTAAGAATTGAGTTCACTTTTATTGACCACTGCAGACTGAAACAAAAACCTTTCCATCGAAGAACATCTTGTTTCGGTGTGCTAGGCCATCATACCTCCTTTACAAGCAGAGGGGATGACAGTGGCTGGGGGCTCGAGATCATTAGGACATTCCAAAGATTCCATAAGGTCAGATGATGAACCAACAGGACGTGATGCCCTGCTAAATGGCATGAAAAAAAACGCAAGCTAAAAATCTATGGCCATATTACTAGGTCTTCGGGGCTTGCAAAGACCTTCATTCAGGGAACAGTACCAGGAAAAAGGAAGCAATGGGAATACAACATAAAAGAATAAACTGGCCTGCCATTCAAAGAGATTCTAACTAAGGCAAAGGGAGGGGTGGAGGAAGACGGTCGACCAGTCTTGCATGTTGGCATGATGGTGGCATGATGGTGGCTTGATGGTGGCATGATGGTGGCTTGATGGTGGCTTGATGGTGGCTTGATGGTGGCTTGATGGTGGCTTGATGGTGGCATGATGGTGGCTTGATGGTGGCTTGATGGTGGCTTGATGGTGGCTTGATGGTGGCTTGATGGTGGCTTGATGGTGGCTTGATGGTGGCTTGATGGTGGCTTGATGGTGGCTTGATGGTGGCATGATGGTGGCTTGATGGTGGCATGATGGTGGCTTGATGGTGGCTTGATGGTGGCTTGATGGTGGCATGATGGTGGCTTGATGGTGGCTTGATGGTGGCTTGATGGTGGCATGATGGTGGCTTGATGGTGGCATGATGGTGGCTTGATGGTGGCTTGATGGTGGCATGATGGTGGCTTGATGGTGGCATGATGGTGGCTTGATGGTGGCATGATGGTGCCCCAACGGTTCAAAAGACTAAGGGATAGGTAAAGGTAATATTACGAAATTACTTTCGCCAAAGGGAATGTAGGTTTTTTTAAAACATCTTAGATAAAAAAATGATTTCTTTGGACACATTACAAAGACACCTCAATAAATTAAATAGCCACTTTGAGCATTCACGACGAGATACTCAGGCGAAAGAAGGCTGACAAATAAATGGAGCTCACACCCTGAAAAAGATCGTCTACTACATCTAACCGCGACACAGGTAGGAGTATATCTAAGGTATGAACTAAAGTAAATGAGAAAAAAAAATCAAAACTTAAGTAATTTTTTTTTAAAATTAAAATATATACTTTCTGTTCTGAACATACAACTTTAATGAAACGCGAGGAAAATCAAGTTTCAAAACATAAGACAATGAATCTGATCGGTTCCCATGGTGCTATAATCTGATATCTGCTATTGTCTGTTCCTCGTGTGGTAATTGTAGATCAAGTAGGTGGACAATGACACTCTGACAATGTTAAATTAATTATTGGTCGGGACATGAAAAGACATTTAGAAGCCGAGTTTTGTTGGAGTAAACATTGACACGAAAAAAAACTGAACCCCCGAGACTAAAATATTATAGATATATATTGTTTGTTTTGTGACGGTACGCACCGCTACAGCGTACCGTCACCATTTTTCATTGTGGGGAAAAAATTGACTTTTCTTGTATTTGAACGTTTCCTATTAATTTATTAGTATTTCAAAGTTAGGCAATCCATACCTCAGTACCGGCACCTATTTTGTTTTACACAAAAAGCACTGTATATATATATGTCACTCATTTTGTCTTGAGAGGCAGTGAGTATCACCGTGTAAAACAATGGCTTTGGTTTCGTCTTGATACGGGGGCAGAATCTGGCGAGACTTATTAAGCCGTTTCTAGAGCGGCAGAGTATATATATATATATATATATATACATATATATATATATATATATATATATATATATATTGTGATGTTGCTAGTTCAGGCTGTCTTGAAGTCAACCAATTACTCTGCAATCGTTTGGGTGTAATTGTTCGGGTGTATTACGTGTAGTTGACCAACAACACAAACAAGAACTGGCACATCGATTGTAACAGGTGAAGAGATGTAGTCAACGATGATGAACAAGTTAATATATATTTATTATGATAAAAGGCCACAGTAGAAGTCTCTGTCACTAAACACGTCGTTACCCTGGAGTGTTCTATCGCTAACTGATTTTCCGGTCTCTAACCCAACATATCCCAAACGTCACTAGTCCCGTTCAATATGCGTCTACTATGGTGCGTCGCTAAATAACTAAAATAACTAACCTATATAAATAAGGTGTCTAACAGATTCCTCCCCCCCTTGAAAAAAAAATATGTCAATATTTTTCCACTACTGTCAAGTCTTACAAGGGCGTTTTCAATTTAAGGGGAAGACAACAAACATAAAATCTTGACATCTTCATCTTGACTTCTTCATCTTGACATTTTCATCTTGACTTGACAGTTCTTCATATTCAATGTCAATGTTCATAACAGTTCATAACATTCCAGAATCATCCTCCTTAGTACACAGTTCATCATAGAGGAAAATGTGGCATCCTATGGGCATGTCCTACACATCTCAAATGTTCTTCACTGGCAGTAATCTGATAAAATACAATATTTCAAAAAACAATTACAAACTTTATTTACACATTCAATACATTTTTTTTTCTTACCACCCTTTTATACGCTTTTGTCCATTTTTCTTTTATACTCACCCTTTTCCATAGAACTAACTTTCGTCAATGATATATGAAATGATTCACACAAAAAAAAATATCCATACTTACTTTTAAATGCTTAACATCAACTTTACTTATCTCCCTTTTCATAACATATAAATGGTGTCAATATATTAATATATATTACATACTCAATATAATCATAGTTTATTTACAGAAGTATTTCATTTCAATGTCATTCTAGACAATAGATCAGCTACAATATTCACAGATCCACTAATAGCTTTCACTTCAAATTTATATTCCTGTAGTGCTAAGAACCATCTATAAACACGACTGTTTTTCATGCTCTTTTGCTGTATATATTGAATAGGTTTATGATCAGTTAATAATATGAATTTCCTTCCTATTAAATAGCTCTCTAGCTTAGTAATTACCCATATTACAGCTAAGGCTTCTCTTTCAATGACACTATATTTTTTTTTTTCTGCCTCTGACAATTTTCTGCTTACATATAATATAGGATGTAAGTTATCATAGTTCTGCATTAAACAACCACCAATAGCATTACCAGATGCATCAGTTGTGACATAAAATATTTTGTCTTTATCAGGTAGTCTTAATATTAGTTCATGACTAAAAACATCTTTAATTCTGTCAATAGCTTTCACACATTCCTCATTACAAACTACTTTTTGAGGTTTTCCTTTTTTAAGTAAGTCATTTAGTGGATTCACTATTTCTGCTAAGTTTTTTATAAACTTTCTGTAATAATTTACTATTCCTAATATGCTTTTAATTTGTCTTTTTGTTGTAGGTATTTCAATATTAAGTACTTTCTTTATGTTATCTTCAATAGGGCTAATCATGTTGTTATTTACTTTATGTCCTAAGAAAATTATTTCCTCCAATCCTATTTCTACTTTTTCTGCTTGAATTGTAAGTCCACTTTCTTTTATTATTTTGAATACTTCTTTTACATCTACCAAATGTTCCTCCCAACTATTATTAAAAATACATATGTCATCCAAATAGCAAATAACATTTTCTTTGTTTCCAATTATCATGTTCATCATTCTATTAAATGTGGCAGGTGCATTTACTAATCCAAAACTCATATAATTCCATTGAAAAATACCATATGGTGTTACAAATGCTGTGTAAGGTTTTGCATTTTCTGTTAAAGGTATTTGCCAATAACCTTTAGTTAAATCTAATTTAGTAAAAAATTTTGCTCCATTTAATTTATGTAAAATATCCTCTATATTTGGCATTGGATATGGGTCAAATTCTGTGATGTTGTTAAGTTTCCTATAATCAATACATAACCTTATATCTCCATTCTTCTTTTTGGCTATCACAATTGGTGAAGCATAAGGAGATGTTGATGGTTCAATTATACCTGATTCTAGTAAATTGTCTATTTCTTTCTTTACTTTGTCTTGTAAATGTAGCGGTATTCTATATGGCTTAAGCTTGATAGGTTTTGTGTCTGTTACTTTAATGTCATGTTTAATAATATTAGTTTTTCCTGGTATACTGGAAAAAATTTCTTTGTATTCCTGTATTATTTTAGTTATATCTTTTGACTTTTCCTTAGTTAGATTATTAAGATTAATCTTTTGCCAAGTTTGATTCTCTTTTGTTTCTATTACAGGTATTTCCTTAATATCATTTTCATTATGATTTTCATTTGTTATTATCATCAAGCATTCTTCTCTTTCTGAAAATTTATTTTCTATTTCCTCCTGAATGTTTTGTATCAACTCATCTTCTCTATCATGATACAGTTTCAAATTATTTATGTGATATGTTTTAATTTTCCCATTTATTTCAATTTGATAATTCACATCACTAATTTGTTTTATCACCTTAAATGGACCTTTCCATTGTTTACCAATTTTATTTTTCAGGTCATTTATCAATATTAATACATTGTTTCCTACTTCTAGTGTTATCAATTGTCTTTTCTTATTTATATTCTCATGAGCACTTTGTTTGTACTTCTTATTGTTGTTATATGCTTGAGTCCATATTTCTTTCAATTCTGTTGTGATTGTTGTTTCACTGTCATTATTTAATTTATTCTCATTGCCTATTAGATTTTCTTTAAAAACATCTAATTCATCTCTGGGTTTTCTTCCATGTATTATTTCATATGGTGAAAATTGTGTTGCTTCATGGATGTTGTTTCTATGAGCAAATAGTACATAGTTAATGTAATGATCCCACTTGTTCTGATTATTCTGAATTATTTTTGTTAGTGATCTTTTTAATGATCCACCATATCGTTCACATAAACCGTTACTCTCCGGGTGGTAAACCGAAGAGTATATGTGTTGTATATTGTATTGTTTAGTCCATTTCTTAAATTGTTCTGACTTAAACTGAGATCCCTGATCACTCAATATAATTTTAGGTATACCATGTCTTGTAATTACTTTTTGAGTTATGGCATTAATGATATTTTCTGCACTTGTATTTGATAATGGGATTGCCTCTGGGTATCTACTAAACATGTCTATTACTGTTAAAATGTATTTGTTATTATTTTCAGTTTGAATTAAAGGACCTATTAAATCAATAGATACTTTCTGAAATGGTGCTGTAGGTTCATCCATTTCTTGAATAGGTGCTTTATTCACTAGGCTTTTGTTAGATCTCTTTTGACATATGTCACATGAGTTTATGTATTTGTTGATTGTTGCTTTCATTTTGGGCCAAAATACTTGTTTTGACAAATTCCTATAACATTTCTTTACTCCCCTATGTGCTGCTAAATTATTATCATGTGTCATGATTAAAACATCTTTCCAATATTTCTGTGGTAAGACAAGTTGTTTTATTTTCTTGTTATCCTTACTTGTTTGTCTAAATAATATTTTATTCTCTATACAAAATTTCTCCATTGGATTATTATTGTTTTTATCTAATATTCTTGAATAAATTTTCCCAATAATATTGTCATTCATTTGTTCTAATGCAAATGTGGGTGTTGTTTCTTTTTCACTTTGAGATATTTGTGTTTCAAGACTATTTTGTGTTTCATTTTCTATCTCTCTTTCCTTAACATCTGTATTTTCTATTTGTATTACATTACTGGTTTCTTTTTCTTTATCATTACTTATTACATTTATTGTATTTTCCTGTTTCTTACTTTGTTTATCCATTGATCTTGTTATTATCATACTTGTTATATTTTGTGTTTCTATGTTTTCATGATTTTGTCTTATGTTTTTGTATTTGTTTTGCCAGTCTTCTAATTCTTTTCTTGAACATTCTTTAACTCCTTTTATGTTTCCTACTAACATATCATATCTCATTTCTGGTATTGCAATGCCATCACAATAACCAGTGAAAAATGGAGTTTCAATGTATACCCTTATAGCTTTAAATTCCCTTACAGTGCCATCTGCTAATTCTACTTTCTTAGTAAACCCTTTATACCAATGAGGTTTGACAAATTTAGTTTTTACTGCCAAAGTGTTACAACCTGAATCTCTGATTAATTCCACTGGAATTCTATCTACAAACCCTGGGTACACTGCAAAATTGTTCCTATTTCCTTCCATGAAATATACCCTATCTGTACCTTTATTTTTGTATTCCCTACTGTAACTCCTATATCTATAATTTCCCTTGTCATTCCTATCTCTACTCCTATATCTATTGTTATTTTGTTCATTGTATCTATTTCTACTTCCAGACCTACTATTCCCTCTTCTACAGTTAGCTGCTATATGACCTTTTCCTTGACATTTAAAACAGGTTATTTCACTATATTTTCTATTTCCACTATTTGATCTGTTTCTATTTCTACTTCTATCAACATTTTCTTTGGTGTATCCTATTAAATCTACTTTGCTCTTATCCCTATCAGAAAATGGTTTATTTGGATAGGCATTTTTGTATACTCTCATTATTTCTGTTATTTCATCTATAGTTTTTGGGTTTCTTTCTCTAATAAAAGATTGTAACTGAGGATCACATTTATTTACAAAGTTGTCCACTAGAATAAAATTTTTTAATCCTTCATAAGAGTTATTCACTTTTTCTAATTTTACCCACTTATTGAAAAAATCCTTTTCCATATTAATGGTAGTTTGGGGTTCTATTCCTAATGATGGTATATTGTCAAAGTATTTCTTTCTAAAAGTTGTAGCATTATGACCATATGCATTTAATAACTCTCTTTTTAAAACCTGATAGCTATCATCAATATGATGGTCATGATTTTGGCATATTGTTAGAGCTTGACCATGAACAAAGTCTATCAGTATTTCAGACCATTCCTCTTCAGGCATATTAAATGTAGACATTTTTGCCTCATATCTTTTCAGGAAATCACCAATGTCATCCTTCTGTTCATCAAAACTTTGTATTTTTCTCTTTAGCCATGTCTGTGAATTAGGGTTGTCTCTTTGAGTGGTATAATTATTTGAGTTATTTGTGTTATTTCTTTGTTCAGTTTGGGCTCTGGCTTGTGCTGCGTCCAATCTCATCTTCTCCATTTTAGCTTCATGCTCTCTCTGCCTTTCTTGGTCTTCTTTTTGCTTTTCATATTCTTCCTTTCTGATCCTTTCTTGCCTCTCTATCTCTTGTCTTTGATGTTCTTCTTGTCTTTCTATCTCTTCTTTTTCCCTTCTTATTTTATCTTGACGTTCCATTTCTTCCCTCACAACTTGCTGTACATAAGCGGCTAAGTCTTTTCCTTTTAACTCCATGGCCTTTCCATCCTGCATAGCTGTTTCCTTAACCTCCTTAAGGTCCACATATGATGATGTAGCCATTGTGTTTTATATTTTATATATATTTTTACTTAGCCTATATTGGTTATGGCTATACTTTAAAAGTTTTTACACACTTTTATACCAGTTTTAAGTGTTATGTCTCTATCTATAGATTTAGTAAATGTGTAAATCTAGTCTGAGTTATTATGGTTATATTCAAATCTGTATATTAGGTCCAGTATTACACACAAATTTAAATCTAGTATATTATAGTATGTATAATAATACTATTTAGATCTATAGTTATCAAGAGCACTATGACTTTTAGATCTAGTATGAATAACTATGATCAATTTTAAAATCTGGTATGACTGAAGTCACAGTGAAGTGTTTAGAGTAAATTCAAAGACTGTCTAGAGTCTAGATCTAGATTAGATTATGGTTCTATTTAACCATACGAAACAAATATGTGTATACAATGTCAAATATATCTTCAACAAGATACATATATCTAGAATGTACTACCTTCATTCATTTTTCAATTAATAATATTTCAAATTAGAGTCTAGATGATTAAATTGTACCAAAGAGATGTACAACAATTTGCAGATCTAAATTTAGCCAGACGATAGTGTTTGACTACATAGCCAGTTTCGGCATTATTCTCATGGCAAAATCATATTTGATTTTAACCGCTCAAACTAAAATTATTTTAGTCTGATTCACAGTAAAAGAATCCTACCCGCACTTTCTATCATTAAGTGAAAAAAATTACAGATCTAATTAAATTAATAAAAATAAATAATTTAAAATAATATAAACAAATGAAATAATTAAATGAGACTATCACTATGGGTTGGGATGTGACAATATGGCACACAATGATAACGTCACGAAGTAACCAGGCAACAACGGATATGACGTTTACACAAACAAAACAAATTACAACCCTAAACGTATAATATAGCTTTTCATCTAAATTACGTCTTCTACCCCGACGGGTTTTAAGGCGCACCACCTGATTTTACTCAGGCTAACGTACCAAATTTAGACAAAATCTATTTCTAAGGGCAATCTAAACATACACTAATAAGAAAAATGGCACTTAGCTTTTGATAAGAAAGATCCCTTTGTTCGGACTCCCGAATATGTTAGATCACAACAAATTCCACTGCCTCTCTTCCAGTTCTGACTCTGCTCTCCGGTGCTACCAGTATCCCACGTAATGCCACAGATGTCCTGATATGCCACAGCAAAATGTTCTAGTTTCTTCGACGACTGTTGATGACCGTATGTGTAGTTCCGACGACTTTGTGTACACAGTTACTGACGAATAGGTTAACGGTTCTTCTGGCGATGACTTGACTTGTGTAGACGACTACTGACAAATAACAGTCTCTTGACGGCAACTTGATCTGGACGACTGACGAATAACGAATTTCTTGACGATGACTTGATCTGGGCTGACGAATAACGGCTTTCTTGACGATGACTTGATCTGGGCTGACGAATAACGACTTTCTCGACGATGACTTGATCTGGGCTGACGAATAACGGTTCTCTAAAATAGTTCACTGCTTCTGCTGCTACTCTGGTAGTACGACGAAGTTTGCTGTTGTACTCTGCTTCACTAGACCAAACTGTCCAATGTAGACTAGGTGAGACCAAGGTCACCTCCGACGACGTTCCGTTATACGACTAACGGTTTTCAACGAAATTAAGTGGATGTAGCTATTTCCACAACAATATCAGCACGTCTAGATATGGTCTAGACCGACGAATACTAGATAGATCAATGTTCAGTACTGATAAAGATTACTTCACTAACCTTCCAAAGGTTAAACACAGTGACCGTTATAAACGTGGCAAGCAACCGGTTCAATGAGCAAACTGCTCCACAAGAATCTCTCCAAGGGTAAGACGACAGAGCGATTTCGATTTAGTTAGCTACCAAACTTGTAGTACTCACAATACTTCTGACAGCGGGCAAACTGTCCTTCTCGAAACTGACGAGGTAAAACTTGATACTCAATGTGGCTCCTATGACGAAGAAAAAATATGTCCAACAGGTTCACTAACGATCCCTCACTCGTTATGAATGAACGGTTTCTCTGGTTGTAGGTCGATTCAGCATATGAAGATCAGGCTTTGATAATATACTGGTTAAGCAGACCAGACGTTGCGATGATTACGGTCCTGACGAAGGTCACCCTGAGTTAACGGCTCGTTGAACGTGCGATCAAACAGGCGACGACTGTATGTAGATCCAGAACAAAGTCACTCTGCGATGCTGCTGTGTTCAGCCGTACTCCGATGAAATCTTATAACTTCGAGTGCACGACCCTCACCTGAGTAAACGTTCTGCTTCGAGGTCCGGTTCGATGTTCGTCGGGCTTCGAGGTTCGGGGTCGCCACTGTGATGTTGCTAGTTCAGGCTGTCTTGAAGTCAACCAATTACTCTGCAATCGTTTGGGTGTAATTGTTCGGGTGTATTACGTGTAGTTGACCAACAACACAAACAAGAACTGGCACATCGATTGTAACAGGTGAAGAGATGTAGTCAACGATGATGAACAAGTTAATATATATTTATTATGATAAAAGGCCACAGTAGAAGTCTCTGTCACTAAACACGTCGTTACCCTGGAGTGTTCTATCGCTAACTGATTTTCCGGTCTCTAACCCAACATATCCCAAACGTCACTAGTCCCGTTCAATATGCGTCTACTATGGTGCGTCGCTAAATAACTAAAATAACTAACCTATATAAATAAGGTGTCTAACAATATATATATATATATATATATATATATATATATATATGTGTGTGTGTGTGTGTATAGAACTTTGTTATTTCTAGCGCATAATGATATCTAGATGGTAGAGCGCACGACCTAGTGGAATGAACAAATAGAAAGAATAAAGTAAGTCTTGGATACTTCTCGGCCTTTACCATATGACTACGTTTCCCCTACTGCAACAGCTGGGATACAAACCAACGTTTAAATCATGGAGATGTGTTTTGATTGGAATGAGCAATCCCAGTTAAGCGGACAGCAAAACTAGCCATAACAAATAGTTTGCTACACTTTTGTTAATAGCCCATTTAATTAATCAACTTAGTATTTAAAATTTTAGAATTAAATTGTACTTTGAAAACTAGACACTTTACCATTGGCACGGACACATTGTGTACAAATATTTTGTTTATTTTTACTACTGCATTTTCCAGTGAGGAATTAGGTCTAAGGTTCTTCTGTCTAATTGGTTCTGTCTGTGCAACAAAAGAAAGATAATTATTATGAGAAGCCATTAAGATCTTATAGTGTATAATTCTAATAATGAATCCAATTATCACATTTATTGCATCCCTATGTTTATTAATGGTAACCCAAATCATCATTTCTATGATCACACAGTCTTGTAGTCTCTAATGGTCTCTAATGCATGCAACTGTTTAGTTATGAATCGAGCATAACAGCATTAAATTATATTACCATTATATTAGATTAATCATTTTTTTTATAATAGTTCATTGTTATAATTTTGTCAATATTTTCCTAAAGAAAAGTCTTTTATTTTATTCATTGGAGTTGTAGTTGGGGGGGGGGGGGATGGCGGGTTGTACAAAGGTTAAGGTTTTAATGGTAGATTAAAAAAAAAAACGCTTGTCATTCAAAACCAAGGGATCTCAAGATCGAATCCTCATAAAGGTTAAGATTTAGAATTTCGAGATCCTAAGGACTGTAATGATGCTGACATTAGTCGCGTGGAAAATAAACTTTATAACCGTCAGTTTAACATTGTATTGGCCGAATGACAGTCTAGATATCAGTCTGTAAGTCAGAGTTTCTCACACTGGGAAGCCTGCCACCATAGGAGGGGGAAGTGGTTGCAACGTCCTCTGAAAAGGGGGGGGGGGGTCCATGTGAAGACAAAGGAGCGGGGAAAGAAAGAAAAGCAGATCAATTTACTTATCATCGGGCAAAAAAAAATTACCAAGTAAAATGATATTATGTTTAAAAAATTAAAATGTTTTATGTAAGAGGTGTCGTTTCAATTCAGAATAAGGAGCTTTTCAAATGTCTACCAATATCGCCAGCGGCGTAAGCGACAATATCGACTTACAAAGTTTTGAGGTAGACATTTGAAAACGTTTCCGCTAACATGATTCTTCTCGACTTTTCTTCATTTTTTTTGTAATAGCTCGAGGCGAGACGTCTGAGATTAATACGAGGAGGATCTTAAGATGTCTACAAGACAGACGTGCGACATATGTACCAGGACTTACCCACTAGTGGATTCAGAACTTTGGAGTGAGGGGGCGATTTTTTTTTTAAACCCTAACCCTAACGCCCAGTAAACCCTAACCCTATGCATAAACTTGCGTACAGCATATATATATATATATATATATATATATATATATATATATATATATATATATATATATATATATATATTGTTATAAAACTGGTGGTGGCACAGATGGGGGTAGTGGTGTGTGTGTGTAGTCAGCCGACGCAAATCGCCCCAGGCCAGCGCTAGACGAGCGGTCAACCGTGACGAGTTACGACGATCGGCCGAGACGAGTGTCAACATGATGGTTCGGGAAGGATCGACGTCGTGAACAGAGCTCAGGAGTGTCACGAGGGATGTAGTCATCTGACCACCCAGAATGGTCGAGCGACGTTCTGTCCGGTTCTAGAAGGCTAGCAGGGACCCTATATAAAGAGCGAAGGTATCAGAGACCAGTCAGTCACAACTTCCCGATCTACAGTTCGTTACAACGGCTCAGTACAAGTCCGAGACGAGACAGACAGAACAGTGCAAGAGTTGATACGGCGGAGAGATATTTGTACAGTCTTGTGTTACGTGCTGCCAATTGTACAGTATTGACTGTTATTTATTGACATTAAACTATAACGTTATTTTCAAGCCCAGAGTTGTGAAGTTCTTTAAGTTGGTGGTGTCGTTTGGTGCAATGTGCAGCGAGCCTGGATAGGGAGATTCGTAACAATATATTGCTATAACCCTATTGGCGGACTGAAAGGGTTAATGTTTGTGAGGCCTACTGACACACATGATTCAGGCCAATCACACAGGTCAAGGGCTGGTGAACAAGGGACATTACTGCTAATGCACGAAATATGACCAAAGTTATGGTCATGTGACCAGAAAGCCTTTACAGACGAGAGACAGTGTGTGTTAGAAAAGGACAGTTTGAGTCCAGGACAGCAAGCAGTAAGGACTGTGTGCTACGAATTGAGACCTCGAAAATGTATCTATACTAGCTAGAGAGACTTGTAGTGATTAGTTAGGCAGTTCTGTTGTGTAACAAAGCTATTGAAGTTAGTGTAGCCAATTGTGTTTATAGGCTGTTGTTGATGTAATTGTAAATAAACCGCCACCTTTTTTATTGAAGCTCTTGTTGTCAAGTTGATGTTTTAGATGTGCTGTGTTGTTGGGCAGTGTTTGCAGAAGGCCTGATTGAGTAGAAAGTAACAATATATATTCATATATATATATATGAGAATTAAAAAAAAGCATTTTTTCTCAACCTTCGGCAAAAAAACAAACCAACCAAAAAGAGTCATGTTGAGGCCTTTCTCTTGCATTCTGGGGGGTCTGGGGGAACACTACAAGCAGGGCTGGTCTTAGGCCACTGCAACCTATGCGGTCGCAGTGGGCCCCGCGCTTTCATAGGCCCCGCTCTAATTCTATTGGTAATTATTAAATTGCAAAATATATTACGAAAAATTCCTGGAAACGTCCTGCATTTATTAAAATCTCCTGAAAACTCATAGAAATCCCCTGAAAAATAGACAAAATTGTCAAATGTGAGTGTCATTTATTACGGAAAAAGCCAATCCTAAGAGCGATTGTCAGCTTTCATGTAATAAAATGTAATAATCGGACGAATTTTCACCTAAACCGAACGTTGTAATACCTTATTTACTTTTATAGTCACTGGCATAGTTACAAGGTTCGTAAAGTAAAGTTGATTTGATCGCAATTTTATACTTAGTATATAATAAATACAATGCAAGGTCGAATTTTTTTTTTTCAAATACAAAATCTTAATTTTTACTTATTATCCTTATTCCCACCCAGAATAGGCCCCGCGCAATCAGTTTCGCATAGGACCCCGCAATTGTTAGGACCTGCCCTGACCACAAGCTTCCCCAGTGGGTTTTGACCCAAAAAGCGTTTTCTAGCATTTGTCACTGCAGAAACGCATTCTCCTAACATCTACATCTCATTATTTATCAGTGTGGTTTTGGGCGCCAACAGTACTTTCTTGCATTCTTCACTGCAGTAACGCATTCTCTTGACGTTACAGCTCACTATTCATCAGTGAGTCCCCGACGCCAAAAGTGTTTTTTTGCATTCTTCACTGAAGAAACGCATTCTCCTGACCTAAAGCCCATTATTAATCTAACGATTTTCCTATACATTTTATAGTTAATGTATAATTGTATATTGTTGGAAACAAAATTCCATAACAGGAAAACTTTAGTTTGATTTATTTTTTATTTTTCAAAGTATCTAAAAAAAAAATTGAAATTTTGAACTAGGTCTAGATCTAGATTCAATTTCAGTTTTGAAAAGCTATCGCGTTCTTGAAAGGACTACAGCGTTCGGGAATTTCCTAATGTAAGGCATTATTGGTTCAAAAGTTTTAAAAAAATTAAGAATAAGTTTACGCACCGCTGCTAATGAACATGAAGTTTTGGTGACGCAATAAACCTTTTTCCCAATGTAATCTACATTAATGCAAAATAAACTCTCTATAAGAAATATTGAACCAATTTTGGCGTTCTGAAGACAAGCCTATTATAAATTGTACAAAAGAGGTATTGTCTTTTAAAAAAAAAAAAGTATTGTTTTTTGATGCTTTTCTTGTTCATTGTCAAACCACTACTTAAAAAGTAATGTAAAAAATATTTTTTTTTTTCCACTGAGCAGATAATAAAAATTTCGACAGGGTTAAAGGTCACAGCTTTAAAAATAGTTTTTCTTTTTTTCCTTTTAGATTTTTCTTTAGGACCGTAAAATGATGTTAGTCCGGTATTGTTAGGTCGGTAATGATGCTGAAAAAACATCCCCCTGGGTGGGCCCTCCTGGGAGTTGCCGTCAACAGCATCGTGAATGACGGGCTGAGGGCTAAGTAGGTCAATGGGCTGACACCAGAGTTAGAACAGGCCCGACTTCACACCTCGTGCTTCCCCATCTCCATAGAAACCGTTTAACTGAATGTTTTTGCTTTTTAAAAAAATCACAAATTTGCTACTTCCGTTTCTGTTTTTGTCTATTCGGAAAGCTGGCCCATGTTTCCGGTGATAGAGAGGGAGGGAGTCATGTCTGTCTAGGTATTAAGTTAGAGGCGGACTTGAGATTAGCCAAAAAGCTAACCATTGTTGAAACAGAGGTTCTGGTTGGTTGTAATAGAGAGACGCGGGATGTCATTAAATGTAAACTTTAGCGACATTCAGAGGTTATTACGACATTAAGCTGGGAAGTGCGCAAGAGAATTAGGGACGGAGAGAGTTAACAGAAAGATGGAGAACTAAGCACTGTGACAGCACGGAGAGAGTTAATTGAATGAACGGAGAACTAAGCACTGTGACAGCACGGAGAGAGTTAACAGAAAGATTTAGAACTAAGCACTGTGACATCACGGAGAGAGTTAATAGAAAGATGGAGAACTAAGCACTGTGACTGCACCGAGAGAGTTAATAGAAAGATGGAGAACTAAGCACTGTGACAGCACGGAGAGAGTTAATTGAAAGATGGAGAACTAAGCACTGTGACAGCACCGAGAGAGTTAATAGAAAGATGGAGAACTAAGCACTGTGACTTCACGGAGAGAGTTAATAGCAGGGAAAGTTAAAAGAGATATGTGCCGGTGGAGAAGAGAGAGATAGAAGAGAGAGATAGAGAAGAGGCAGAAAATGAAGAATGTGTAGAACAAAAGAGATAGTTACAGTGTGAGAAGAAAGTTTCCAAGAGAGAGATTAGGAAATCGAAAGTGTAATAGATTTATAGGCAGAGACAGAGAGATTGCGAAAGAAATATAGAGAGAGGGAGACAGACAGAGAGAAACACAGAGTGACAGACAGGCAGACATAGATAGAGAGACAGAGAGAGGCAGAGAGAGAGAGAAATACAGTGTGACAGACAGGCAGACAGAGATAGAGATACAGAGAGAGAGAGAGAGAGAGACAGAGAGAAATAGAGTGACAGACAGAGTTAGAGAGACAGAGAGAGAGAGAGAAATAGGCAGACAGAGATAGAGATACAGAGAGAGAGAGAGAGAGAGACAGAGAGAAACACAGAGTGACAGACAGAGTTAGAGAGACAGAGAGAGAGAGAAATAGGCAGACAGAGATAGAGATACAGAGAGAGTAAGAGAGAGAGAGACAGAGAGAAACACAGAGTGACAGACAGAGTTACAGAGACAGAGAGAGAGAGAAATAGGCAGACAGAGATAGAGATACAGAGAGAGAGAGACAGACAGACAGAGAGAAACACAGAGTGACAGACAGAGTTAGAGAGACAGAGACAGAAAGAAATAGGCAGACAGAGACAGACAGAGAGAAAGAGAGAGTAACAGGCAGACAGAGAAAGAAAGAAATTCAGAGATAGAGAGACAGAGAGAGAGAGAGAGAGAGAGAGAGAGACATGGAGAGAGAGACACACACAGACAGCGAGAGACAGAGATAGACGGAGAGAGAATAATCATTTAGAAAAGAAAGAATAAGCCAAGACAAAAAATAACAGAATTAGGGTGAAGGAAAGAGAGACTGACAAAAGAAACATTGACAAAGAGGTTAAGCGGAAGATAAAGAAAACAAATATTTGAGTTTTAGACATAGAGAATGTCAACAAATAATTACTAACGCATTTGAAATCAGCGAGTTTGAAAGTAAAGAAAGACAGAAAGTAAAATTGAGCAAACTAAGACTGTGACTAGCCGGACTGTATTAGTTGGTCATGAATGGTAAATGTCATGTTCATATAGTTAATGACCCTAAACCAAGCCATATATATATATATTGTTATAAATGAATTAGTGGACTTGATGGAGTGGCCGTATGTGACCTGCCCACACACGTGACAGTTTCTTGCGAGTGTCACGCCTAATTGCCTGAAGAAGAACGGCAGTTTGAGAAGTCACTGTTATGACGCTTGTCTATGGCCTGACCTTCTCAAAGGGACTGGTGGCAAGCCCATGGTGTTTTCCCGGGTTTCTAGAAGGTTCAAGTGAAAGGAGAGTTACGTACATGAAAGAACGGGAAAAAAACTCATTTGATCGTTATGATGTTTTGAAACATTATCTTTTAAAATTAAATTTGCTCTTGACAATCTTTATATTGGACCTTCGTCACCGTGTTTTTGGTCCGCATGAAGTCCATAGTCATGAAAGACATTAAGAAATAAAGAGACGCCCAAAAACACTTTGCGCCCCGTCTTCTATAGACCCTATCATTTAGCATTAGATCTGTACTTTAAGTGAGCTTATACATTCGCTTAACCATTTTCTTTGTACAGTAAATGGGATTTGGGACGGTATAAAAATGTTCCCTTTTCTTTTTAAATGTATCATTCATTAGTTATTAAGAGTGAACTATTTTTTTTAGTTTCCCCTTTCAGACCTTGCGATCTATGGGTCAGATGATGTAAAGGTCATCTTTTTTCTATTGCCCACGGTTAACGAGGGTGTCATGTGGCCAGCAAAACGACGAACCGCCTTTAGTTTTCCCCATCTGTTGTCAGGTACCCAGAGGCGCCCTAAAGATCCTAAAATTATAAATGCCTGTCTTCACCAGCATTCGTACTCCGGACCCCCGGTTCGGAAGCCAAGCGCTTTACCACACAGCCATCAGTGAAATAATCGCTTTTATGAAAAATGTTGTTTCACATGGTAAGAGTTAAATGTGAAAAAACTGGGCCGGCGTTAGATAATTGGAGGCCCTAGTAAATTTGGTGGCCCCGAAAAATAAAACAAATTAAAAATAAACAGCGAAAAAATAACATACTGCAACTTATTTAAAACCTAGGGTACTCCAGCACTTACACCGCCCACAAGTCTCACTATTTCTTCTATAAAAAAATGTTTAATATTCCCCTGCTACTTGGCCTTTGCCTAAGACCGGCCCTGAACTTGGGATGACTTTTGGTACACTTAGCTCAATGGAAACAAATTAGTCTCGACACACACTTAAATCTATTCATCATTGATGACAAACAAAAATATTTTTTCAAGTAGTAAATAAATCCTTTTTGCGTTCACGTAAATTCAAAGAGATAACCCCAAACAACAAATAAATCAATAAAATTCGGATGTATGCAGTGATGTGAGAATAACAATATAGCCGAGGCACCGCTGCTCAAAAATATCGTCTGCTAATATTGAACGCCAGATTGATTTCCCTTTATTTGTTCAAATGTAAAATCAATTCAACGCACACGCTCTCTAACAAAATCAACCAAAAAATACACGAATATTATAGTGCATCACGGTTTGATTTTTTGTTTTATAAGAGATACAGAAACGTTTTAATGGAGATAAGAGACAAACGCTTAAAATATTTTAGGAATTCGTTACATTCCGAAATGTTACATGATACTATTGAAAAAGATCATTTTCTACACTGTGTTGATTATTATTATTAACGGACATGGTTTAAAATAAAGTGACGCTCGATAAAACGTGTATATTATCTATTTCTTATTTTAGTGTATGGATGGGGGTGGGGTGTGATGGCTGAGTGGTACAGCGACACGCTACCGAATCGAGGGGTCATTAGTTCAAATTTCGGTGAAGACCTGAATTTTCAACTTCGAGATTTCTAGGTACACCCTGAATCCAAATAATTCTAACGGAAACAAATCATACGTTGGGGATGTATATACGGTTGGTGGTTGTGCTGGCCACATAAAACCCTCGTTAAACGTCAGCCATAGAAAAAGATGATCTAAACATAGATCCAAAATTATTGGAGAAACAGGCTGAAACAGCAGTTTTACTTTCCATCTAGCAAGACCGTTTTGGGGAGCACTGTAAAGTCCACTATCAGGGTCCAGGACAAAGCCCCGGAGACAATCATTTATAAATTCTTTATCCAAGCGTCTACAATTCCTTTTTCTTTTCTCGTTGTAAAAAGATCGCAAGTCAAAAGGTTTAACTAAAATTGGGCAGGGATGGACCGATATTGAAATGTTTCTTTCAATCACCCTTCCCCCATTATTCACCATAGTAAAGAAAAGCAGGTAAAAGTAAGTGCAATAAAGAATGAGGCAGCACTGACCAGATGCGTTTCACTGCGCTCTGAACCTTTAAAAAGGAAATTCTCCTGGAGTCTACAACTCACTTTTCCTCATTGTAAGAAGAGCGCATGAAATAAACATTAAATGAAAATGAGGCGGGACTGGCCGGTAAGTAGTTTCCACCAATCAGAGCTGAGAAATTCTTTTTCCTTTCGTGTCTAGAGTGCACTTCTAAACCTAGTAAAATAAAAAAAGATAACAAATTAACTCTAATAAAGGAGACAGCTTGGTGAATACTATTACACGAGGGATGTTCGAGTTACGTACTTATTGTGAGCGTCGTACTATCTTCATGGTAAGTAAACGTAACACATCTTGTCCATGACCTTTTTTTTGTGTCACACGAAACTTAATATAATGATGTACGATAGTCGGGTAAAACTCCGCGTTATGACACAACAAAAGAAGTCGAGAAGAATCTTGTTTGCGGAGACCTTTTCAAATGTCTGTTTTCAAAACCTTCTGTCTATATTGTTTGCGGAGACCTTTTCAAATGTCTGTTTTCAAAACCTTCTGTCTATATTGTTTACGGAGACCTTTTCAAATGTCTGTTTTCAAAACCTTCTGTCTATATTGCTAAAGAAGCATTTCACGAAAACGGTTAACATTTATTAAGATCTTACTTAAAAGATGAAACTATCTCTCTTACTAAATTAAAATATACATTTTAATTTGTGAAACTTTGGTTATAATGTTAATTCGTGCTGCGCATGGGTGCCCTACTCAGCGTGGCTGCCGAACAAAAAGTAGTCCCTCAACACTGTCCATAATGACATTCCCAAGATCATTACAATTTGTAATTCGGTCTTTGTATCTCTAAACTTATACAGTTAACAAACAAAAAAAGCTTTGTGCTGAATAACAAAAACTGTTAAAAAAACTGTCAATAAGTAAGCTCCCCTTTCAGCCTTTGCGATCTATAGGGCAGATGACGTTAAGATCATCTGTTTCAGTGGACCACGGTTAATGAGGGTGTCATGTGGCCACGACAAAGACCACCCGCCTTTACTTTTCCCAACCATTGTCAGATAACCATCAGAGTTGGGTGGACTCAGGATGCCCTAAAAATATCGAAATTCAAAACCCAATCTTCACAGGGATTCGAGCCTAGGGCCCGTCGGTTCGTAAACCAAGCGCTCTACCACTCAGCCACCCCTCCCATCAGACTAAAGTGTTTGCTTTTCAAAAGAATTGCGATTTTCTACAACTTTGATTTAAAAATAAAAACCAAACGAGACTTTCTGTCTCATGATTCAATTGGTCCCATCTTAACCCCCCCCCCCCAAACTGTTGTTTAAAAACAGTTTAAGAATGTATTACAGAAATGTTAATAGAAAAGCCTCATCACTAGCAAAACGTTTTGCCCGCGCGCAATTTTTCTGGCCATTTTTTCCCCTCTCGTCTGGGCAACAATTCTGTCCAGATTTTTCTGCCCCGTTAGCGCTCTATTAACTTTTCGCTTAACCCTGAAAACCCTGCCAACTTGTCATATTTCTTTTGGGGAGTTGGCCGGCTTCTTGAACTCGACTATAGTTGTCAAAGTTTAACTTGGATCATTTCTTTGTGTTTGCTTTAAAGAATGGCACAGATCTGTGCAAGAACTAAATACAATCTCATTTCACATCTCTCCTTCTTGACTTTGTCACGTCCTGCAAGAACTAAATACAATCTCATTTCACATCTCTCCTTCTTGTCTTTGTCACGTCCTGCAAGAACTAAATACAATCTCATTTCACATCTCTCCTTCTTGTCTTTGTCACGTCCTGCAAGAACTAAATACAATCTCATTTCACATCTCTCCTTCTTGACTTTGTCACGTCCTAATTAAAAAAAACATGAAAGATTTATATTCTAAGACCAAGTGTAGAGACGCACTTAAGACGACCGCTAGTGAACGCACATATGTAACGGTATGAATTCAAAGCGAGACTGTAGCTTAGATATATAAATAGACAGTTGATGCTATGCATTCATCGAATGAATATCTTCAATGTTATAGTGAATGAGACTAGACCCTTCACGTTCTGAATCAAACATTCGTACTAAATCTACGACAGATGGTCTATTTACTGTCACTTCAATCTTGTCTATGTCTTCACCTGTACGCCTGTCTATATGAACTCAGCCAAAGTAATACTACACGCACAGACATACGCAAGCAATCTTCTGGTCAATACAAACTCCACAGACACCGATGAGACATACCACACCAGATAGGCAAGTCATTATTTTCATCAGTGTGTGTCCTCACTTGCACTGTGTTGACAAATATGTTTATTTTAATATAAAATTATTTTTGTATTTAAATTTATTTTGTCGGGATCACAAATCGATAAACATAAACAATGAAAAAAAAATGATTTCACCATAGACTTATATCTACTACTAGACTGGAAACCGGAAATAAATTCTTATCCACGACTGATCGATCGGGAACATTTTGTAGAAAGTTGGATCAAGGTGTTGTTTTGTCAAGTAGTTCAAAGAAGTCAAGTTGTTGTTTTTTTTCAACCCTAACCTATGTAACATATCATTTTATTTTTTAGATCTAGATCTAGTAATTGATTATCAAAAATACAAAAAAAAAAAACACAATTTAGTGATGCATTAAGTGTTTTGATTAAGAAGATTATGTATCTTAAAATTACAAAATAATAATTATGAGACGAGATTACTCTAATTTTTGATGTTCATTTACTAGATCTAGATCTAAAAATTAAATTATATGTTACATAGGTTAGGGTTGAAAAAAAATAGCCTTTCCTTCTTATAACTACTTTACAAAACAACGCCTTGATCCAACTTTATAAAAAAATTTTCACGACATTTTTTGTAGTGTTAAAAAGTTTCCATGTCCAGTCTAGATATAGTATATATTAGTCTATGGATTTCACATTTCGGGTTGTTAAAAAAATGCAAACTGTTTCTTTTGTCTTTTGTAATATTTTCAGAAACAAATGTCAAAGATATTTTGTTTCTTCTAGAAATCAATTTCCACTTTAGATTTAAAAAAATAGACTTTACTGCCTTAAGTCCAATGGCTAACCCATTATCAAATTATTTAAAATTGTAATCATTACAAATAGACAACAAATTCATATCAAATAGTACAAACATTAATGAAAAGCAAAATTTAGATACATATTAGTTCAAGAAAGAGTGCGTCTTACTTTGCATGGAGGTGGACATGCGTAAAAGATATATTTTAAAATAATCACTATTGGGAAAATAATCTATAGGATAGATCCTTTGAGTCCTATAGATTTAATATATTCAATAAAAACATAGTGTTGTCTCGCAAACGAGTTTAGGTGCAAAATTCCAGGTCGTAGAAATTATAAAAACTTGTCAAAATAAATTATTCAGATTAGTTTTACACTCCGTCTGTCTGTCTGTCTGTTTGTTTATCTGGTACAATATTTGTACACGTTTTTTGTCCCACACTCAATCTCGGATCTAGCTCAATAGTAGCACAATTAGTTCTTGTACCTGACAAATCAAGACTCAGTAAAAAAAACAAAAACAATTATTATTCATTAATTTGTTTTGAAAGATATTGAACTTGACAGAAAACTCTTATAACCTGAAATAGTCCCCTTTATACTTTGTGTTGAGAATTATGTTGTTGCGTAAAAGTTGGAAATTAACGATAGATAGCTGTGAAAGCTTCTATTTTCATAAGCACTTCGATGGCTTGGTGGTTAGTGTATTGGCTCGAGGAGGCATAAGCCCTCGCACTCGAATTAAAGTGTGTTATGAAAATTATATTCTGTATCGGTTGTCGTTCTTATGTTTACATGTGCTTGTAACTCGTCCGTGAGAATGTGTTCACGAAATGTGTGTTGTGTAGTCATTCAGTGTATTAAATTGTTATGAACATAAAGATAAGAGAGTCGAGAACTAAAAACTGTGAAGTTGTTAGAATTTCGAAATGGATAGGATATTTCGCCCAGAGAAGTTTGACATCAAGCCCACAGCACCTCAAGCAGCAGAGCATTGGCAGCACTGGTATGAAACGTTTAAAAATTTTATATCGGTAGTATCAGTAGACAGTCTTGATACTAAGATACTACTGATAAACTATATCTCTCCTGCTGTATATCAAATGATATTTGATGAAGCAATCCAGACTCTACAGCATCTACATTCAACCAAAGAATGAGGTGTTTGCTAGGCACAGGTTAGCTACTTGCAAACAAGAGCAAGGTCAAATACTAGACGCCTACCCTATGCCCAGAATAGACGAACTGGCAGTGAAGATTTCGCAATACTCTGTATATAGCACTTTAGACCTGAAAAGTGCATACCATCAGATTCCTATAAAAGAAGAGGAAAGGCCGTTCACAGCCTTCGAAGCATGTGGGAAACTGTATCAGTTCCGTCGGATTCCGTTTGGCGTTACGAATGGAGTCGCCTGTTTTCAGCGTACGATTGACAAAATCATCGAAGACGAACGACTCACTGACACTTTTGCTTATGTGGACAATGTGACCATCTGCGGTATGGACTCTGAATCACACGACCGAAACCTACAGCGATTTCTTGATAGTGCTCAAAAGTATGGAATCACTCTTAATGAAACAAAAAGTGAAATTAGCACTGCTAAAGTGAGACTGTTAGGATACGAGATTTCCAAAGGACAACTTAAGCCGGATCCTGAGAGATTTCGCGCTCTAAGGGAATTACCCGTACCAGTGAACATGCGTGAACAGAAACGAGTAGTGGGTCTTCTGGCTTACTACTCACAGTGGATACCTAACTTTTGAACAAAAATTAGCCTGTTAACAAGAAATCAACAATTTCCTGTCTCCGAAGAAGTCAAAAGAACATTTGAAAGTTTGAAAAATGAGCTTGAAAAAGCCGCCGTATATACTATTGATCCGAATCGCCCTTTAACCATTGAGACTGATGCTTCTGATATAGCCATTGCGGCTACCCTCAACCAAGATGGCCGGCCCGTTGCTTTCTTCTCTCGCTCATTAACAAAAAAGTGAAAGAAAACATTCTTCAGTTGAGAAAGAAGCGTATGCCATTGTTGAGTCGTTGAGGAAATGGAAACATTTCTTAGTTGGTAAAGCGTTCACACTTGATACGGATCAGCGATCTGTCTCTTTCATGTATAACAGGTCAAACAAAGGAAAAATTAAAAATGAAAAAATCCAAAGGTGGAAACTTGAACTCTCGTGTTTCCACTATGACGTCATCTATCGCTCTGGCAAGCAGAACACTGTAGCTGATACATTTACCAGAAACTATCTATCTGCCATCACTCGCAATGATCTTAAATTGCTGCACACTAGTCTTTGCCACCCGGGCGTTACTCGACTACTGCACTACGTAAGGACTAAAAATCTTCCATTTTCCTGTGATGACGTCAGAACTGTAATAGAACAATGTCAAACTTGTGCAGAGCTGAAGCCCCGTTTTTTTCGACAGCCGACCGGAGAACTGATTAAAGCAACTCAACCTTTTGAGAGAATTAGTATGGATTTCAAGGGACCTCTCCCTACTTTTTCAAGAAATAGATATCTACTTACCATTATAGATGAATTCTCTAGATTCCCATTTGCATTTGCATGTCCCGATATGTCTTCCTCTACGGTTGTTAAATGTCTCAATGAACTATTCGCCCTATTTGGATTTCCAGCGTACGTCCACACTGACAGGGGAACTTCGTTTATGTCTACAGAGGTGCAGCATTTCCTCCACGAGAGAGGAATTGCAATAAGTAGAACGACCCCTTACAGCCTGAGAGGAAACGGACAAATAGAGAAACTTAACGGGACCTTATGGAAAGCCATCACCTTGGCTCTACATTCTAAGGAATTGGACATAGCTAAATGGGAACTAGTACTAAATGATGCTCTGCAGTCCATCCGGTCATTACTATGCACTGCAACTAACAGGACACCACATGAACGACTTCTTGGGTTCAACCGAAGAAGTGGTTCCGGGACATCCTTGCTAACATGGTTGACCAGTCCTGGTCCTGTCCTGCTGAAGAAGAACGTTAGATCATCTAAATATGATCCCATAACAGAGGAAGTTGATTTGGTAACATGCAACCCTCAGTACGCTGTAATCCGAACACCAAACGGCCGAGAGGAAACTGTCTCATTACGAATGTTAGCCCCTAGGGAGGAACAAAAAGTTATAGAAAATGAGAATCAGAGTAGAACAGAGCTTGATATTGGCTGCCCCGTCCAAAGTTCACCTCCCAGGAATCAACCGACTGATTCTATCATGCCCGAAGGAACCACCAGCACCACCTAAGACATAGCCAGACCGTCCGAAACTCATATATATATACAATCTTGGAGTAAGGAGAACTAGGCCCAACTACAAAGTGTAAAAGCTCATCAGCTTACTAGAGCTCTTACTTTGACATTTAGTTTTGTCTCCAAAATGACATTTGTTTATTTTACTACTTTCATTTGGTTTTGTTGACTTGACTTTAATGTGATATTTGATCTATCATGATATATTTTAATAAGCTATTTGATTTACCATGTTATATCAACATGTTACATTATGTCATGCTATACTACATTGTTTGTTTACTTGAATCTCTATTATTATTCTACACTTACTTATATCAACATGTTACATTATGTCATGCTATTCTACATTGTTTGTTTACTTGAATCTCTATTATTACTCTACACTTACTTATACACTTACAAAGTTCACCACCATAGTTTGCTTAAAAAATTAAAATATTTCGGCATTAATGGTCCACTGCATCAGTGGATTAAAGACTTTCTGATAGGGAGAGAACAAACTGTAATAATAAATGGCTCTAAATCAACACCGATAACAGTAAACTCAGGTGTACCTCAAGGAACAGTCTTGGGTCCACTACTATTTTTAATTTACATAAATGATTTACCAAATTGCATTACTTCAGGAACAAAAGTCAGATTATTTGCAGACGATTGCATAATATATAGAACAATAAAAACAACACAAGACACAGATATTTTACAAAGAGAATTAGATGAATTACAGAAATGGGAATCAAATTGGAGCATGTCTTTCCACCCAGAAAAATGTCAGTTGTTAAGAATAACAAAAAAACTAAAACAAATTAATTCCACTTATCTTATTCATGGCAAACCAGTAACACAGACTAAAAACGCAAAATACCTAGGTGTTATAATAAATGAAAAACTGTCATGGAATCCACATATTGATGAAACTACAAAAAAATCAAACAAAGCATTAGGATTTATTAAAAGAAATTTCTATAAATCAAATAAGAACATAAAACTAAAATGTTATTTAACCTTGGTTAGGCCAATAATAGAATATGCATCCTCTGTTTGGGACCCCTCAACTCAAGAAAACATTAAGAAACTAGAACAGACACAAAATAGAGCAGTGCGATTCATAACAAACGAATATTCACATTTGACTAGAGTAACACCTTTAGTAAAATCACTAAATTTAGAAAGCCTTCAGGACAGAAGGCTCAAAAGTAAAGTAGCAATCATACATAAAACACTGAACCATAATCTTCAAATACAAAAACAAAATTTAATAAAATACTCTGAAAGACACAAAGATAAAGGCACATTCCTCGTCCCATATGCTAGGACAAATTTGTACAAATACTCCTTCTTCCCTAGTGCTATTAGAGCATGGAATGGGTTGCCTGAGCTAGCCAGGAAAACCAGTGACTTGGCAGAATTTAAGTCATTGGTTAATATGCATGACTAAATGCATGACGCGTAGGACGTAATCATCTTCTTTTTTGAAGTAACGTCTGTATTATATAAGATAAGATATCAACATGTTACATTATGTCATGCTATTCTACATTGTTTGTTTACTTAAATCTCTATTATTACTCTACACTTACTTATATCAACATGTTACATTATGTCATGCTATTCTACATTGTTTGTTTACTTCAATCTCTATTATTATTCTGCACTTACTTGATTCTTTCATTGTTTATAATACTAGTTAGCATTATTTGAACCGGGGGTGAATGTTATGAAAATTATATTCTGTATCGGTTGTCGTTCTTATGTTTACATGTGCTTGTAACTCGTCCGTGAGAATGTGTTCACGAAATGTGTGTAGTGTAGTCATTCAGTGTATTAAAGCCATACTATACAGACATGGTTCTCGGCTCTCTTATCTTTATGTTCATAAAAAGTGGTACAACTTTTAAAAAAATAATAAATCTGTCACGGTAACCTTCACACAGATACCCCTTTCCTGTCCCTCCCCCTGTCCTGTCCCTCCCCCTTTCCAACTGGTCCAGACAAGTGATAGGACCATAACTCATTGAGAAAGCTACAAGCATGGCATTGCGCTCAACAAAAACAATTGGTTTATCACACAGATGTTATCACTGTTGGTCTAGAATCTATGACTGATTCACACTAACTGATCCAATTACACTTAATGTAAACTTTTTTTTAAAGTATATTAACAAATATTTTTCTTGTTTTTTGTCATAACGAAAGTGTGATTTAATAGCAGGACTCACACAGAACAATTGTAGATGTGAAACATTATTTCTTTCTTAAACTAAAAACGTACAATTCATGTGCGAATCTTTCCATACACCCTCAGACCTCAGTCCTATAGCGTGGGCAGAGTGAACTGATCTTAGAAATAAAAACAACATAAAGCTATAGTGGCACGACCAAATAGGAGAGGGCTTGGGCTATTCCCTGAAGTATTAGGAGTACACATTGGTCGCGCATCGGAATTAAAAAAAAAACAGGACTCAGGACTCTATATTAAACTACCGTAAGTAAAAAGCAAGCTATAAATAATTCTAAAAGGCTACGATACATTAAAAGCAAAAAAAGTCAAGCGAGACTAAATATTATAAGCTGCTCGATTTGCAGTTGAAAAGAGGTCACATCATCCTGTGGTATCAGTTGGGGCTCGTACTTTTTACTAAGCTCTCTGAGATGTATACATATTTTACGAGAGCGATGAATGAAAGAGAAACAAAAAAAAATTCAAAAAAAAAAAAAACTGCAATATTTAATAAAGGGTATCGCCAAGGGACATGTTTTTAAAAGGACAGCTTTCTCCCGAAGGCGTTGGACGAGGTGGGATGGTGACACGGTGGTCGAGTGATGAAGATCTTGATGTTTGAACCGGGTGGGAAAGTTGGTCGTTGTGCTGGCCACACAAGCCCTCGTCTACCGTCGGCAATAGAAACTGATGACCTCTACATTATCTGCCCTGTAAGGTCTGAAAGGTTTACTTTACTTACTTAATTAAAAAGGACTTGAAGTTCACGAATACATGGCTAATCTATCATGAATGACCTCTACATGAATGACCTCTACATGAATGACCTGTACTTGATTGACCTCTACATGAATGACCTCTACTTGACTGACTTACACTTGAATGACCTCTGCATATGAACGACATGTCCGTGGTTGACCTCTAAATGATTAATATGTAAATGTAAAAGCTTGTCATAAAAAATGACTAATCTGTACATATCAAACGAGTGACATTGATGTATTTTTAAATGCAACAATTACTTTCAATTAAATTTCTTTGGCCTAACAGTACTGTACCAACAGAAACGCGTTTGTCACTGATTGTTAGTCTAATCATTTTTTGGTCTAATGATTATTAGTCTATCGTTTGTTAGTCTAATGATTGTTAGTTTAATGATTATTAGTTTAATAATTGATTGCCAGTTGATATTGCTAATCTTTATAGAGTTGTTGTTTTGAGTCAAAACTACTTTAACCCTTTGATTTCTAAAGTGGTAATGAAATATGTATATATATATATAACACAATGAAATTTGGTTCTCGTCATTAGCCTCGTTAATGATCTACACTTGACTCTGGTTAATTCAACCACATCGGATAATCCTGGGGAATAATATTGCTGTAACCTAGCAAGCAGCTGAATCAAAGAAACGTAACGAAATGCTGTAGTAGTAACATTAATGTAACAATAGTAGTAACGCAAAGCGAATAGGAATAACCAAGGTTCAATATACTGAGAGCTATGATACTATCACTTTGTGTTTATGATACTATCACTTTGTTTTTATGATACTATCACTTTGTTTTTATGATACTATCACTTTGTTTTTATGTTACTATCACTTTGTTTTTATGATACTATTACTTTGTTTTTATGATACTATTACTTTGTTTTTATGATACTATCACTTTGTTTTTATGATACTATTACTTTGTTTTTATGATACTATCACTTTGTTTTTATGATACTATCACTTTGTTTTTATGATACTATCACTTTGTTTTTATGATACTATCACTTTGTTTTTATGATACTATTACTTTGTTTTTATGATACTATTACTTTGTTTTTATGATACTATCACTTTGTTTTTATGATACTATCACTTTGTTTTTATGTTACTATCACTTTGTTTTTATGATACTATCACTTTGTTTTTATGATACATCACTTTGTTTTTATGATACTATCACTTTGTTTTTATGATACTATCACTTTGTTTTTATGATACTATCACTGCAAATTCTGCCCGAACCTCATCTTTCATCCTGTTCATGTCCCTTTTGGCAAGTGCGCATTATAGTACAGAAAGGCCTTAGGGCTGGACAGAGTCACAACAATATGACACATACAGATAGTATCGGAGATTCTCGTACATGGCGGATAAACTATAAATAGACCAGCTTGTTGGTGTCTCCGGTGTACAGAATGAAGGAAGTGCTGCTAAGTTAGGTGTTTTTTTTAAAGGTTTATAATAATGTAAATGCATTTCTTAGCCTGGCAGAATCTAATGTTCTAAGCCCTACCGTTAGTTCTAAATACATTTATATGGCTTAAAAAATTACAATTATTGATACAAACAAATGAGCGAATTACTAGAGCAGATTTGAAACGAATGTCAACTGGCACGCATTCAAATATTGTTCAAATTAGAGCTGTAATACTTTCTTTTCAATTGAGTTGTCCAAACGGAAGTTCAATTTAATGTCCTTGGGATTGTTTAGTTTATCGTCATGACAATACTAGATAGCAGACGTCTACGTGTTGACGCTAGTTACTCAGTGGGTCTTAGAAACAGAGTTTTAGTTTAGCTCACCTGTAACTGAGACTGGAGTTTTGTGAACATAGTTGAACTTCTGTTGACTGAATGGTGGATCAAAAGTAGAGCTTGCGTAGATACGATGCTGCTCTCTAATGTTGAAGTAACATTAGTCAGTCAAAAAGTTAATTTCTTGATAATCTGTCTGCTACTCAGTTCAGAGCTAAGTCAATGAGTCTCTGCAATTATCCGGATCTCTGCTCAATGACTTATGTCCAAATGTGAACAGATTTGACAGGTGGTAAAAGGTTGACAAATTGACTTGATGTTGACTCGATGTTGACTCTATGTTGACCTGATTTCTAATTAATGTTGCCTTGATGCTAACTCGATGTGTTTTGTCTTGAAATAAAACTAAACTCTAAATACAGATCAAATTATTTCCTGTGTCTTTGTTCTTTTTCCTTCCAAAACAAAACATGAATGTGACCTGTCAGTAAAAAACAAAATGTGTAATCATTACGTTTATTCTTTTCAAATTATAGCGTATACTCTTCCTATTTAAGCATTCAAACATATCGCTTCGTCAACAAAGAAAGCGCAATTGTAAAAAAAATTACTTATCTAAGGAAAATAACTCCACATTGACAGTCAAATCTCTCAATACTATATGAATTTTTGTTATCAAAGAATATAAATAAATTTAAACTGTTTAATTAATTAAATAATTTGTTAATTTAACGATGTATTTATGTTTTGTTTGGAAGAAATAATTGTGCAAAGTTTGAACTTGACCCAAGACTGGGAAGTGTCAGACATAACGTGTTTAAATGTGTAGCAGACAGACAGTTAGAGAGTGAGTTGATATCATCTTTATAAAAACAGAATCCAAATCAACACAGCTCTTTATACACCAGTAAAGAACTGAAACCAAGGAAGTTTTTTTTTCTTTAGGATAATTATTTTTAAAACTTAAAATACTGCAGTATCCATCGTTCAATATTAGACTGGAATTTAACACAGACATTGTCGTAACCCAAGCTAGCTTAGTCTAAGTTTATTTGAGTTGTTTTTTTACTAGACCTTTTCTAAAATAGTAGTCTCTATGTCAGTAGTCTCTATGTCAGTAGTCTCTATGTCAGTAATCTCTAAGTCAGTAGTCTGTCTAGAACTTACTCCGCCAGGTTGTAATATATCAAACAGAACTAATCAGAGTACTATTTATATCCGATGATGTCGCCTCAACAAGACAAATGTGGGTTCAGTGTGAGAGGAGCACAAGACGCCTACAGTTTGAGAATATCATGTTTTCTTATAGTGTAGTATGGCGTGGTCTGAATGACAGCCAACTGATGGCACCCTTCATGACTCCTACGTCTCCCCTGTCTCGCCCCCTCCATTGAGTATTCCATTACAGCGGCACGTGGCTCACTACGTTGCTTCAATTTTATTAAAACCAAAATATGTTTAAAGCTAAAATTAGACTCCCAGGGCGCAGATTTCCCCATCTTGGCGTGCACTCTCTATACCAGCACTCCCCTCCCCCGCCCAGTACCGTGAAGGGGGCGATGGTAACGTGAGTTGGCCCCTGATAGCATGAAGTGGCCTCTGATAACATGAAGTGGCCCCTGATAGCATGAAGTGGCCCCTGATAACATGAAGTGGCCCCTGATAGCATAAAGTGGCCTCTGATAACATGAAGTGGCCCCTGATAGCATAAAGTGGCCCCTGATATTATGAAGTGGCCCCTGATAACATGAAGTGGCCTCTGATAACGTGAGTTGGCCCCTGATAACATGAAGTGGCCCCTGATAGCATGAAGTGGCCCCTAATAGCATGAAGTGGCCTTTGTTGACTTAACAACAACGCTGCTTTGAGAGTGCTAAAATGTCATGTTAATTTATACGCTTGAGACTATCCCGTTGTGCAAAGGAGAATATTAAAATAAAATAATTTATTTAAAAAAAAAGCATACTTGCTAATTCAAATGGTAAAGAAAGTAGAAAAAGGTTTCTTTTGGATCAAAATTTAATTTCACAACAAAATAGACGCGGAAACAAATTTATAAACAGGACAAAAAATAAATAAAATACAAAACCGCTTTATCAACTTAAAAATGAGTATTAATTACAATAAAACAGATTTAAATGCAAAACAAAGGGGCAATCTTTAAAAGATTCATTGCTTCTTAAGCCAATGAAAAGACATTGTTTTCTATTTTCTGAATTATTCGTTGATGAACGGTGTAAAACCCTTGAAATGTCTTGAAGACTGAAGAGTCATCAAATTATCATGTCATTGGAAGTTCAATGCGACATTTTAGGCCTATCCATGTTAGATGCATGTCAGATACATATGTTTCGTTAGATCATTGTACTAAAAACGTGTTCAGAAGAGATTAAGTTCTTAATGCCTTTCAATGATTTCAAAGTTCCAAAGTTCGTTGCATGTTTAGAAGCTTGAAAGATCCTTGCGTGGGTTTGAATAGTAGTAATTTAAAAGAAGCAATTGAGTGTGTTTCACTAAGCAGCCTTTTTTATTGTTTCACTAAGCAGCCATTGCGATTGTTTCACTAGGCATCCATTGCGATTGTTTCACTAAGCAGCCATTGTGATTGTTTCACTAAGCAGTCATTGTGATTGTTTCACTAAGCAGTCATTGTGGTTGTTTCACTAAGCAGTCATTGTGATTGTTTCACTAAGCAGTCATTGTGATTGTTTCACTAGGCAGCCATTGCGATTGTTTCACTAAGCAGCCATTGTGATTGTTTCACTAAGCAGCCATTGCGATTGTTTCACTAAGCAGTCATTTAGATTGTTTCACTAAGCAGCCATTGTGATTGTTTCACTAAGCAGCCATTGCGATTGTTTCACTAAGCAGCTATTGTGATTGTTTCACTAAGCAGCTATTGTGATTGTTTCACTAGGCAGCTATTGTGATTGTTTTACTAAGCAGTCATTGTGATTGTTTCACTAAGCAGCTATTGTGATTGTTTCACTAGGCAGCTATTGTGATTGTTTTACTAAGCAGTCATTGTGATTGTTTCACTAAGCAGCCATTGTGATTGTTTCACTAAGCAGTCATTTAGATTGTTTCACTAGGCAGCCATTGTGATTGTTTCACTTAGCAGCTATTGTGATTGTTTCACTAAGCAGCCATTGTGATTGTTTCACTAAGCAGCTATTGTGATTGTTTCACTAAGCAGTCATTGTGATTGTTTCACTAAGCAGTCATTGTGATTGTTTCACTAAGCAGCTATTGTGATTGTTTCACTAAGCAGTCATTGTGATTGTTTCACTAAGCAGTCATTGTGATTGTTTCACTAAGCAGCCATTGTGATTGTTTCACTAAGCAGCTATTGTGATTGTTTCACGAAGCAGCTATTGTGATTGTTTCACTAGGCATCAATTGTGATTGTTTCACTAAGCAGCCATTGTGATTGTTTCACTAAGCAGCCATTGTGATTGTTTCACTAAGCAGCCATTGTGATTGTTTCACTAAGCAGCTATTGTGATTGTTTCACTAAGCAGCTATTGTGATTGTTTCACTAAGCAGCTATTGTGATTGTTTCACTAAGCAGTCATTGTGATTGTTTCACTAAGCAGTCATTGTGATTGTTTCACTAAGCAGCTATTGTGATTGTTTCACTAAGCAGTCATTTTGATTGTTTCACTAAGCAGCTATTGTGATTGTTTCACTAAGCAGCTATTGTGATTGTTTCACTAAGCAGTCATTGTGATTGTTTCACTAAGCAGTCATTGTGATTGTTTCACTAAGCAGCTATTGTGATTGTTTCACTAAGAAGCTATTGTGATTGTTTCACTAAGCAGCTATTATGATTGTTTCACTAAGCAGCTATTGTGATTGTTTCACTAAGCAGTCATTGTGATTGTTTCACTAAGCAGCTATTGTGATTGTTTCACTAAGCAGTCATTGTGATTGTTTCACTAAGCAGCTATTGTGATTGTTTCACTAAGCAGCTATTGTGATTGTTTCACTAAGCAGCTATTGTGATTGTTTCACTAAGCAGCCATTGTGATTGTTTCACTAAACAGCTATCGTGATTGTTTCACTAAGCAGCCATTGTGATTGTTTCACTTAGCAGTCATTGTTATTGTTTCACTAAGCAGTCATTGTGATTGTTTCACTAAGCAGCTATTGTGATTGTTTCACTAAGCAGCTATTGTGATTGTTTCACTAAGCAGCTATTGTGATTGTTTCACTAAGCAGCTATTGTGATTGTTTCACTAAGCAGTCATTGTGATTGTTTCACTAAGCAGTCATTGTGATTGTTTCACTAAGCAGTCATTGTGATTGTTTCACTAAGCAGTCATTGCGATTGTTTCACTAAGCAGCTATTGTGATTGTTTCACTAGGCATCAATTGTGATTGTTTCACTAAGCAGCTATTGTGATTGTTTCACTAAGCAGTCATTGTGATTGTTTCACTAAGCAGCTATTGTAATTGTTTCACTAAGCAGCTATTGTGATTGTTTCACTAAGCAGCTATTGTGATTGTTTCACTAAGCAGCTATTGTGATTGTTTCACTAAGCAGTCATTGTGATTGTTTCACTAAGCAGTCATTGTGATTGTTTCACTAAGCAGCTATTGTGATTGTTTCACTAGGCATCAATTGTGATTGTTTCACTAAGCAGCCATTGTGATAGTTTCACTAAGCTTCAATTGTGATTGTTTCACTAAGCAGTCATTGTGATTGTTTCACTAAGCAGCCATTGTGATTGTTTCACTAAGCGCTTGCTATTTCTTGGTCACAAGATGAAGTAACGTGATTCCGCAATGGAGCTAACAACTAACAATTTAAGTTACAGAAATTAAACTGTTCAGATTATTGTTTTAACGCGTTCAGTCTTGAACATGATCTCATTCTAAATATAGATATTTATTTAAGACAGCCAACTACAGGTTGTTTTTTTTCTTGTTTGGTTTCGTTTTTGAATGAGGAATCTAAAAGAAGAATAGAAAAAGCTTGAAACGATCTGAGATCACATTACAATTTACAAATAGAAGTAACTTTATACATCTAATGATCCTAATACATGACAGTTTGAAAGTATTACAATTGACAAATAGAAGGAACTTTATACATCTAATGATCCTAATACATGACAGTTTGAAAGTATTACAATTTACAAATAGAAGTAACTTTATACATCTAATGATCCTAATACATGACAGTTTGAAAGTATTACAATTGACAAATAGAAGGAACTTTATACATCTAATGATCCTAATACATGACAGTTTGAAAGTATTACAATTGACAAATAGAAGGAACTTTATCCATCTAATGATCCTAATACATGACAGTTTGAAAGTATTACAATTTACAAATAGAAGGAACTTTATACATCTAATGATCCTAATACATGACAGTTTGAAAGTTTTACAATTTACAAATAGAAGGAACTTTATACATCTAATGATCCTAATACATGACAGTTTGAAAGTATTACAATTCAAAAAGGAAATATCTCATTTGTGCGCCAGCACATTTTGTTTCATAATCCAAAAACAGTTAAAAGAATAAAAGTAATATCACAAACAAACAAAAACAAAACATTTTAATAAATGTGTACTTCTATTTTTTTTTAAAAAGGAATATATATATTTATATATTTAGTCATGAATGTTAAACTTTAGAAGTTTATTCTCTGCATTGCTATACCATGCAAGATTGCTGCCGCTACCACAGTTCCGCTGACCGTCTGGAGATACCCTGGTAAGTCTGCTTGCCGACCGACCATACGTAAACTTCTAGTACTCTTAAGATTGAAGCGAGATGAGTGTCGTCCAAAATATTTTCTGAATATAACTACTATTGGTAAAATAACCAAACCCGATTTCTGCTCGCATGGATCAATACAAATATCTAACCATTTTATATATTTTTTTTGTTCTTTTCCTTTGTGCATTTCTTTAGAAACTGATTATTGTACACATAAGTGCAATGTTTAACTAGCAATAATGTTGGTAATAGTATTATAATGTATATATATATATATATAGATTCTCCCTAGTGGCTGAAGATGAGCGCATTTCTCATTTCCTATGGACTGGAAGATGACTGTAAAGTCTAATCCTCGCTTTAAAAAGCCGGCCGCATTATAATGTATATAGCGCTGTTAACGGACAATGCAGGCTCAACGAATTAAGAGAACATAACACACACACAAGAGTTAAAAGGTGAAAAGTTATCTAGATAAGTGTTGAACAAGTAAGTCTTAATTCAAATCATTTAGTTTGTCTCATCTCATTTGAAATTGCCCGGAAGTGGAATGTTTTCAGGGGTAAACGCGGGACAGAAAATAAAATAAAGTTGTTTATATTCTATGGGTCTCTCTAGAATCTAGATGCTATTTTATCACTTGCGGCTGCTTCTACATTCTCTATTGTCTTTGTTTTCCACTGAAACACATCTCTTCTTCCTTGATGTACGCCACAAATGTGTACACATGTGACGACAGCGCAATGAAGACGGCTCAGCAATTTGTGTGAAATCCTCGAAGCAAACGAAAGACAAAGCCTCAGATTTGAAGTGCCGACAGCGCAATGAGCTGAGACGGTCACATTTACTGTTCGCGCCTCATTGGGCAGACACTATTTAACGGCTCTCGAGTCGGCAAACATTTTGGTTTTGTTGACATGCGTAATGAACGCATTCCAGTTTCGATGATTTCCAAGGAGATTTTTCTAGACTTTAGACTAATGTTAGTGTTACGTTTCATTAATGTTAGTGTTACGTTTCATTAATGTTAGTGTTACGTTTCATTAATGTTAGTGTTATTAACATCGCTTGAAAACCAGTGAGTGTATGTTTGCTCAGTGTATGTGTCAATTAAACATCACATTGAAGTAGTTCCCTTTACTTATGACACAGTTATGATTCGATATCGTGTTTTATGCTAATTTTTGCCATGCATAAATGTCAATTTAAACTTTTGAGAACTTCAGTTATTTCCAACAGTAATATAGAAAATAAAGGAAATGTTCCCAGGATTAGAAATCTTGCATTTATACTCTGAAGCATTAAAAATCGGATTTGGGATAGTTGCGTAGAAAATAAAAAACGTTGATCTAACCCTGATAGAGCGGAATTCAAACCTTGCAAGACGTTCTGATAGAGCGGCATTCAAACCTTGCAAGACGTCCTGATAGAGCGAAATTCAAACCTTGCAAGACGTCCTGATAGAGCGGAATTTAAACCTTGCAAGACGTTCTGATAGAGTGGAATTCAAACTTTGCAAGACGTCGTGATAGAGTGGAATTTAAACCTTGCAAGACGTCGTGATAGAGTGGAATTCAAACCTTGCAAGACGTCGTGATAGAGTGGAATTCAAACCTTGCAAGACGTCGTGATAGAGTGGAATTCAAACCTTGCAAGACGTCGTGATAGAGTGGAATTCAAACCTTGCAAGACGTCGTGATAGAGTGGAATTCAAACCTTGCAAGACGTCGTGATAGAGTGGAATTTAAACCTTACAAGACGTCCTGATAGAGCGGAATTCAAACCTTGCAAGACGTTCTGATAGAGTGGAATTCAAACCTTGCAAGACGTCCTGATATAGCGGAATTCAAACCTTGCAAGACGTCCTGATAGAGCGGAATTTAAACCTTGCCAGACGTTCTGATAGAGCGGAATTCAAACCTTGCAAGACGTCCTGATAGAGCGAAATTCAAACCTTGCAAGACGTCCTGATAGAGCGGAATTTAAACCTTGCAAGACGTTCTGGTAGAGTGGAATTCAAACCTTGCAAGACGTCGTGATAGAGTGGAATTTAAACCTTGCAAGACTTTCGGATGGAGCAGAATTCAAACCTTGCAAGACGTTCTGATAGAGCGGAATTCAAACCTTGCAAGACTTTCGGATGGAGCAGAATTCAAACCTTGCAAGACGTTCTGATAGAGCGGAATTCAAACCTTGCAAGACGTTCTGATAGAGTGGAATTCAAACCTTGCAAGACGTTCTCATAGAGTGGAATTCAAACCTTGCAAGACGTTCTGATAGAGCGGAATTCAAACCTTGCAAGACTTTCGGATGGAGCAGAATTCAAACCTTGCAAGACGTTCTGATAGAGTGGAATTCAAACCTTGCAAGACGTTCTGATAGAGCGGAATTCAAACCTTGCAAGACGTTCTGATAGAGCGGAATTCAAACCTTGCAAGACTTTCGGATGGAGCAGAACTCAAACCTTGCAAGACGTTCTGATAGAGCGGAATTCAAACCTTGGAAGACTTTCGGATGGAGCAGAATTCAAACCTTGCAAGACGTTCTGATAGAGTGGAATTCAAACCTTGCAAGACGTCGTGATAGAGTGGAATTCAAACCTTGCAAGACGTTCTGATAGAGTGGAATTCAAACCTTGCCAGACGTTCTGATAGAGTGGAATTCAAACCATGCAAGACGTGCTGATAGAGCGGAATTCAAACCTATTACACCACAAACCTGTATTTTGAGATCAGCACTGATTTACATGCCAACTGCTATAGCTGTAGTATTCAATTTGGAATAAGATGTACGCATTCAAAATCTAGATAAATCATTCATGTTTTTTCACTATCTAGTAGCAATATATTTTTTTTATTTCTTTTATTAGCTGGCAAAATCTTTATTGGTTCTTAAGTACAAAAAAAAAATGGACGTTGGGCCATGGGTGGACGGGTATTTCAGAAACGATTTGAATGTTTATCAACAACTTTGTCCAAACGAAAACAAATAAAAAAACAACAATCGATTGGCCACACAGTAAATTACAAAATATAATCATCTTAAAATTAAATTTGGTTTACGCAGTTTTATTTAGAACACAGCTTCAATGGGAATTCCCGCATTCGACTCAAATGTTTCTATTTAGTAAGCCTACTTCAAAATGTTGTTTGTGGAAAGCTCACAGGAAAGACTCCCTGCACTAATGAAGCATTCGAAGAAATAATTAGAAATGATAAGCTGCTATCAGTTATCAGCTTCATAAAGGAGTAATAGATTTAAAAAAAAACATAACAAGGTTACAAAAAGATAATTTGTGTGGAAACACAAACTCAAAATCGGCCCCCGAAGTGGTCCACCCAGGCGGGCTTCAATATTTTCAGAAATAACATCCGAATGAAACTATATCAAAGACAAATGAGAGATAAGAATGGAGAAAGAAGGTTGACAGATCTTGTGTAGTGCCCCAACGGTCCAGCAGATCAAAGGATAGGTGAAAGTGAATGTAAAGTTAGATGTGAACATGGCCTAACTAGTTCCCCTTTCAAACCTTGTGGTCCATAGGGCAGATGATGTAAAGTTCATCTGTTTTTGTGGCCTACTGTTTACGAGGGTGTCATGTAGCCAGCACAACGACCAACCGCCTTTACTTTTCCCCAACTAATGTCAGGTACCCATTAGAGCTGAGTGGACTCAGAGGCGCCCAAAAATTCCAAAGTTAAAAATCCCAGTCTTCACCAGGATTCGAACCCGGGACCCCCGGTTCGGATGCCAAGCGCTTTACCGCTCAGCCACCGCAATACCCCTGGCCTAAGTCGTACAATCTAACGGTTTCGAAAAGGCTCAATCTCTTAATCCAATCCTAAAAAAAAAATAATTCCAACAAAAATAAAAAGTTCAGGAAAATGAAGTTTACAAGATTACTATTTGTTTTAAATTAGGTCTAACTTATAATGCATACTAATTAGCTTTTTGTCTTTAAAAAACTGTTTGCATAACTGATTTTAAAAATTAGATTTTTCACTTTCAGAAAAAAAAAGTAGCCGTTGCATCAAAACTTTGAATGGTCTAAAATGTTGTGATGTCGGAATTTCAATATCTTTTCTAGTTTACGAGATCTAAACGGGACGGACGGACAGACGGACAGACATTTCACACAAAACTAATAGCGTCTTTTCCTCTTTCGGGGGCCGCTAAAAACAAAAACTGTATATGCTACTTTCTATTTCCAGGAATTTCTACTAGATTCTAGCACAAGTTTTAATTCCACTATTTGCTTCGTGTAGTGTGTAACATTTTTGTTTTTCTGAATTATACACAACATACCGACATCACGACATATTATGTATCCATTATTGTATCTTCATATAGGTTCATTACCTTCTCTTATTACTGTTGGTTATCGCCTACACAATTAATTGATCATTACTCTTTTTTTTTTCAAATAAGAGGTAAGTCTACATAAATATTCTTTCATCTCTGGATGTCAGTCTACTTAATTATTAACATATGTCTCATTGATTACCTTCACATAGAGGCTCAGACGTGATCTATCTGCATCGAATTTTAAAACCACATTCCTCTAGTCATATCTATGGTCAATAGTGTAATGGAATATATTGAATCGGCGAAAATGTGGCTCTTTACAATAAAACAAAAATATTATTACTGCAAAAGCAAAGGACGTAGATATTTAGAACCATAAGAAATTGAATGCTAAGTGAATGCATACACAACTTTTTTTGTACTATCAACATTATTGCTGCTCAAGTAAAATAATAATAATAACTTTGAGAACTATGAGGTGCTCAATTTAAATTTTTGTTATTGCTTATAGCAGTTGGAGGTTCCAAGTGATGTCAAAAAATCTTATTTCGGCACCCAGTACTCAATGAAGACAAGCGTTATCTCTCAAATTACGTGACATATGCGAGTTCCGAGGCCCCTGTATTCAAACCTACTGAAGAAACATTGGGTAGAATGTGTATTCCATGAACTCATTGCCTTCAACATTCAATATAACAAGCCATCCAGCGCTGAACAAAATCACATTCAATGTATTTGATATTTTAAAGTTCAAACCCTGCCAAATTGAACATAGTGTTGTAACCATAGACATATATATATATAGACTGGACGATAAAGAACAAATTATTATCGGAAATATTTGGGAAAAGATAAGTCTGTAGATCCACATCACAAACCTATGTATATTTGCCTATGTCTATGATTATAAAACAAAGACAAAATATTGGGAATATGGCAGTTTTGCACTTTTCAAAACTAAAGATCAAAGGTATATATTGGCTGAAATGTTAGTCCTCGAATTTATAGCTCAATCGCCGCCATTTTTTTTTCACATAGATATAGTACATAAAACATATTGACTCCCCCCAAATATAAATAACTTCCTACTTCCAGTCTATATTTATTTATGTCTATGGTTGTAACCCTGCCTTGCACTAGTGCTTGTGGTGCGTACGAGCGCACTATTAGACAAGGACAGGAAGAAGAGTCTGAATTGTTGGGATCTAAGGAGCGTCTTTTTTTCTGCTTGAAGACTGTAGTAGGAACCTGGAGAGAAGAGGTGAAGGCTGTCTTTGGTCCGTATCTCGGTTTGCTGGGGAAAGGACTGGCATAATTTGGAACAAGACTCTCTGAATGTAGAAGGATGTTATGTGTTCGTCCTGGTGAATAAACACACGTATTTATTTACTGTAAAACTTCGTTGAGTTGCCTGCCTTACATTTACTATAATAGGTATTTGTTGATCGCCTATAGTAGAAGGGCGACTAAGGTTTAACTCAAAGTGGTGAGATGAAAGATTGGGCAATGTGGTGAGATCAAAGCCTGGGCTTTAGCTAGGGTCGGAACAGCAATTCTCCTTCTCCACAGAATTTTTAAGAACGGCTTATAACCGATACAGTTTGAAAATAGCAGCGCCCTAAAGTTATGAAATACTTTACATTAGTGCTGCGTTCTCCTCAAACGCCACCTGCTTCTAATTCTTAGCAGGGTTGAGCCCCGTAGACTTTTTCATTTTTGGGAGTAAGCCAGCGGTTCTCAACCTTTTTAGCTCGGCGACCCTCTAATATGATTCCCCACTAGGCTGCGACCCCCAACTGTAAAACATATTTCGTTCATAGGCGTAGGTAGACCCTAAATATGATTTTGCTAATGTTAAAAAATAATAATCAAATTTTAAATGTATATATATCTGACATCCATGATGTATTTACATAGGAATAGCATTATCTAATTTTATTTAGCGTAAAATAAATTTGTGCATAAATTACAAAAAAAAAAGTTTATCTTAAATATATACTAACTATGGTAAACATGCTTGTTATAACACTTAAGAAATCGTATGACAAAAAAAATAACAACTTCCAATGAAAAATAGACGAGAAACCGAAATTTCCGATGGTCTTAGACGACCCCTGGCAGGCAAATGGTCATTCGACCCCAAAAGGGGTCGCGACCCACAGGTTGAGAACCCCTGGAGTAAGCGAAAAGATTTAAAATATAATTTCCTAAATGAAGCTAAGTAGCTACTATAGCAAGCAGCTCAGATCAAGCCTAGCAAGTCTGGAGTTCACAAGTGTAAGACTGGATAAAGTAAACTCTCCCTCCAAACCAGACACTGGCACTACATCTGTTGTATTTAGTTCACCCAGACGAGGAGGTGACCTGAAGATGACCACCACGATGGTGATGAAGAAGTAAATAGGGTCATTTTAAAGAAGTAAATAGGGTCATTTTAAACCACTCCCACGGTATCCGTCATCATTTCAAACTCATCTTTTTTAAGGGGGAGGTAATTGTTCTATCAGAGACGTAGTTGTTTTTTAAAGGGCCACCACTCTCATACCAACCGTCTGCTTCTTTACCAGACGAAATGACTCCCTCCACTTCCCTTTTTTTTAATCTAACATCAGCCCCCTACACCAACAATAAAGATAAGAGTAATAGCACAAAACAGATACCCAGGTACACACATACAAACTCAGACATGGAAGGTCAGGAAAATTGTCCTCCTAAAATTTGAGACTCAAAAATTAGCGGGTATAAAAAAACAATGTTATACACTCCTTCGTCTCACTTCTGTTACCTGTAATGCCATGCTTTCGACAAACCCCTATCCCAGTAGTCTCAAGACCAATCAGAGACAATATGCCCACAAGCCCAGAACTAGTGACATCAAATCAATAACACAAAACAAGAGAAATATGTAAAATACAAATAACGTATACTTTTTTTTATAGTAAGTCAAACAGCATCAATTCCTTTGAATCTAATGAATTATAGATCTAGACTAACAATAATAACTTTGTGCGATTTGACAATGTTTCACAAAGCTCCGTCTGTCTGTCAGGTGTGTGCTAATACGACTGGGCTTGGGCTTGGCTTGGCTACCTATTAGGGGGGCTCAAGGCTCGACACCCGACGACCAGAGTTGTGTTTACTGAGCGCCTAAAGGCAGCGCTGGAAACCATCTCCCAGATACCCCCCCCCCCCCTTTACTGGTCCACAAATGAGATCGAACCATAGAGCTGGTGTAATCCTGTAAGCTTGCAAGTTGCACTTTATATAGCCTATTTAACAAGCAAATTCTCGAATCTAGTTGAAGTTTGGCTCAATAATTCATAGTTCATAATTATTTTTGGTTTATTTAGAAATGTGCAAACCATAGACATATGTCATACATGTATGTGGTGCAAAGCTAAGACGAGGTAAGCTTCATGTAGAGAAATAGGTCGTTCGCTAAAAATTACCGTACAAATTGTTATATTCTATAAGAACTTATATAGTTCAGTGGTTAACACTTCGGCCGTCCATCAATAAGGCTCAAGACCTTGAGCGAGAGTTCAGACTGTAGTAACGTTTTTTTTTCTGTAATAGCTTTTGTAACTCAGCATGGAAAACCTTCTCCCAGATACAGTCTCCCAGCCCAATAGGTCCAAAAGGGATTAGAGCACACTGAACATTCTTTAAGCATGAAAGTTGCGCCTAAAAATGAATAATAAGCAACATTTAAAAAAAAGGAAACATAACAAATATTGTTGTTTTTTTTTAAAAAAAAGCTATTATTAAGTGTAATTGTATCAATTAGTTTGGATCAGTCATATAATTAAATCTATAATAGATCTAGACTAATAAAAAATAAATATGTGCGATTAGAAATATTTTTACCAATTGTTTTTGTTTAGCGAGATTTCATGCTTTTAGCTTTCTCAGTGAGCTAAGATTTTATCACTTGACTTGGACAGTTGGGAAAAGGAGAGAAAGAAGGGAGTATCTCAGTGAATGTTACAGTGATCGCTTTTTTTTAAATGCGTTTTATTTTTAACAAATTATACGACTTGAATTGGAACTCGCGTGCTCCAGTCAATACACATCACGTGCTCAAGTCAATACACATCACGTGCTCAAGTCAATACACATCACGTGCTCAAGTCAATACACATCACGTGCTCAAGCCAATACACATCACGTGCTCAAGTCAATACCCATCACGTGCTCAAGCCAATACACATCACGTGCTCAAGTCAATACACATCACGTGCTCAAGTCAATACACATCACGTGCTCAAGTCAATACACATCACGTGCTCAAGTCAATACACATCACGTGCTCAAGTCAATACACATCACGTGCTCAAGTCAATACACATCACGTGCTCAAGTCAATACACATCACGTGCTCAAGTCAATACACATCACGTGCTCAAGTCAATACACATCACGTGCTCAAGCCAATACACATCACGTGCTCAAGTCAATACACATCACGTGCTCAAGCCAATACACATCACGTGCTCAAGCCAATACACATCACGTGCTCAAGCCAATACACATAACGTGCTCAAGCCAATACACATCACGTGCTCAAGCCAATACACATCACGTGCTCAAGCCAATACACATCACGTGCTCAAGCCAATACACATCACGTGCTCAAGCCAATACACATCGCGTGCTCAAGCCAATACACATCGCGTGCTCAAGCCAATACACATCACGTGCTCAAGCCAATACACATCGCGTGCTCAAGCCAATACACATCACGTGCTCAAGCCAATACACATAACGTGCTCAAGCCAATACACATCACGTGCTCAAGCCAATACACATCACGTGCTCAAGCCAATACACATCACGTGCTCAAGCCAATACACATCGCGTGCTCAAGCCAATACACATCACGTGCTCAAGCTTCCTCAAGCCAATACACATCGCGTGCTCAAGCTTCCTCAAGCCAATACACATCACGTGCTCAAGCTTCCTCAAGCCAAAACACATCGCGTGCTCAAGCTTCCTCAAGCCAATACACATCACGTGCTCAAGCTTCCTCAAGCCAATACACATCGCGTGCTGAAGCCAATACACATCACGTGCTTAAGCTTCCTCAAGCCAATACACATCACGTGCTCAAGCCAATACACATCGCGTGCTCAAGCTTCCTCAAGCCAATACACATCGCGTGCTCAAGCTTCCTCAAGCCAATACACATCACGTGCTCAAGCTTCCTCAAGCCAATACACATCGCGTGCTCAAGCTTCCTCAAGCCAATACACATCACGTGCTCAAGCTTCCTCAAGCCAATACACATCACGTGCTCAAGCTTCCTCAAGCCAATACACATCGCGTGCTCAAGCCAATACACATCGCGTGCTCAAGCTTCCTCAAGCCAATACACATCGCGTGCTCAAGCCAATACACATCGCGTGCTCAAGGCAATACACATCGCGTGCTCAAGCCAATACACATCGCGTGCTCAAGCCAATACACATCACGTGCTCAAGCCAATACACATCGCGTGCTCAAGGCAATACACATCACGTGCTCAAGCCAATACACATCACGTGCTCAAGCCAATACACATCGCGTGCTCAAGCCAATACACATCGCGTGCTCAAGGCAATACACATCACGTGCTCAAGCCAATACACATCACGTGCTCAAGCCAATACACATCACGTGCTCAAGCCAATACACATCACGTGCTCAAGCCAATACACATAACGTGCTCAAGCCAATACACATCACGTGCTCAAGCCAATACACATCACGTGCTCAAGCCAATACACATCACGTGCTCAAGCCAATACACATCGCGTGCTCAAGCCAATACACATCACGTGCTCAAGCTTCCTCAAGCCAATACACATCGCGTGCTCAAGCTTCCTCAAGCCAATACACATCGCGTGCTCAAGCTTCCTCAAGCCAAAACACATCGCGTGCTCAAGCTTCCTCAAGCCAATACACATCGCGTGCTCAAGCCAATACACATCGCGTGCTCAAGCCAATACACATCACGTGCTCAAGCTTCCTCAAGCCAAAACACATCACGTGCTCAAGCCAATACACATCGCGTGCTCAAGCTTCCTCAAGCCAAAACACATCGCGGGCTCAAGCTTCCTCAAGCCAATACACATCACGTGCTCAAGCCAATACACATCGCGTGCTCAAGCTTCCTCAAGCCAAAACACATCGCGTCCTCAAGCTTCCTCAAGCCAAAACACATCGCGTGCTCAAGCCAATACACATCGCGTGCTCAAGCCAATACACATCACGTGCTCAAGCTTCCTCAAGCCAATACACATCACGTGCTCAAGCTTCCTCAAGCCAATACACATCACGTGCTCAAGCTTCCTCAAGCCAATACACATCGCGTGCTCAAGCTTCCTCAAGCCAATACACATCGCGTGCTCAAGCCAATTCACATCACGTGCTCAAGCTTCCTCAAGCCAATACACATCACGTGCTCAAGCTTCCTCAAGCCAATACACATCGCGTGCTCAAGCCAATACACATCGCGTGCTCAAGCCAATACACATCGCGTGCTCAAGCCAATACACATCGCGTGCTCAAGCCAATACACATCGCGTGCTCAAGCTTCCTCAAGCCAATACACATCACGTGCTCAAGCTTCCTCAAGCCAATACACATCACGTGCTCAAGCTTCCTCAAGCCAATACACATCGCGTGCTCAAGCTTCCTCAAGCCAATACACATCGCGTGCTCAAGCCAATACACATCGCGTGCTCAAGCTTCCTCAAGCCAATACACATCACGTGCTCAAGCTTCCTCAAGCCAATACACATCGCGTGCTCAAGCTTCCTCAAGCCAATACACATCACGTGCTTAAGCTTCCTCAAGCCAATACACATCACGTGCTCAAGCTTCCTCAAGCCAATACACATCGCGTGCTCAAGCCAATACACATCGCGTGCTCAAGCTTCCTCAAGCCAATACACATCGCGTGCTCAAGCCAATACACATCACGTGCTCAAGCCAATACACATCACGTGCTCAAGCTTCCTCAAGCCAATACACATCGCGTGCTCAAGCCAATACACATCACGTGCTCAAGCTTCCTCAAGTCAATACACATCACGTGCTCAAGCTTCCTCAAGCCAATACACTAACCATTGTACCAGAAAAGTGTATATGAAAATAGCTTTCATAATTGTCTTTTGCTAGTTTCGAACTTTGATCAACATCTAATTCTCTACATTATATTGGGGACTAATTCAGCTTATACCACCTTATCGGTCAACCAAACAAAATAAATAATTAGCAATATTTATTAATTGGCTCTGTTTTTTTCAGGTAAAAGAAATAATTGTGCAAAATGTCAGTTTGATTCCAGATTGAGTGTGGAAGAAATAACGTGTACAAACTTTTTACCAGACAGAGCCGCAAAATAGATACCAGATATCTTAATACTGCTAGGTTTAAATTTCATTTTTCTATATAAATCACAAAAGATTAATTTCCATTAATTGATGAACACTATTGGCTAATTTTTTATGCTTCATATTGTAATAACTGAAGTGAGGCAACTCAACGAGATATAGATGTTTATTTACATGGAGACATGACACATAGGACATCTGCCTTGAGCACAGCATCTTCATCTCGGTCCTAGACTTGGGCGGAAATCGTTCTTCTTCCTAATGTCAACATCCTTCCTAGTCTAGTCACTAATAGTGCGCACCTTCTACACTAGCTTGGATGGCGTTGTGCATGGCAAGGTTATAAAAGTATGTTGCTATCGACAAGTAACAATAAAGCAAAGTTTCAACTAGATTCTATAAAGGGAAATTAAAGAAAAAGTGTCCACACAGACAAACAAACAAACAGAGTGAGTTCATCTAAGCTTTGTAAAAACATCTGAGCAGCAGAAAAGACAAAATGAGTCTTAGACAATTACATCCAGAAACACATTTATAATCACACATACACCTTGCCTTCAGACATCTCCTCCGACTCTCTCGTTCACAACTAATCAGATATATCTTTTACCTTGTAGATCTTTTATTGGCTACAACCATTGTTTTAAGTCTTTTATTTTTATTTAGTTTTACTTATAGATTGTTTTTTTTTACATTTTTAAAACCAATTCTGTTAAAATAAACATTTTAGAACAAAGTCTTACAAAGCTGTTGGGACAGTAAATTGATTTCAAACACATTTTTGTGATTTGATTTTTTACAATGCTCTCACGACCTTTGAACCTGTATCTCTCCAAAGAATGTAGCAAATTTATTTCTAGAACTAATGATAATTCATTTTGCTTTGCTTTTAGACTGAGCATCTGACCCTAGGGCAGACATGACAAACAAAAATTGTCCTTATCAAGCGAAGGGAGATTTCAAAATAAAAATTTCCAAGGTCAGGCTTCAAGCTCTTGCAAAACGTCATCACAATCAGTGATTGTATTTCCAGTGACATGACAAGCTTCTTTTAAATGTATCTTTGTTTTAGATAGCGATTGAAATAAGCTTCTAATAATTTGGCATTCTTGTTTATATTGGCACTGACATTGTAAAATTATTGTCACCTTTTTTCTTCTCTTCTTTACAGGGCGTATTAAGAGTGCGGGTTGCTTGGGGCGACAACCTTATTTGACAATGCTCCTGATCTAAAGAAGGGGGATAGCAGTGGGTGATAAGAGGTAATATGAGGTTAACTTAACATAGATAATGCTTAGATAATGTACAGTGCTAGGGAGTATCATGGCGTAAGCCGCAACAGTCGGGTCAGCGTAGTCACATGTAATATTGCTTTCATAATGTGTAGCAAACATCAAGACACGGTGCCTCTGTGAAGGGGATGAGGAAACTTGTTGAAACCATGTCCTAACCTCTTTAACTGTCCTAGACTTGTTGACTTGTTGAAACCATGTCCTATCCTCTTTAACTGTCCTAGAATTGTAGACTTGTTGAAACCATGTCCTATCCTCTTTAACTGTCTTAGACTTGTAGACTTGTTGAAACCATGTCCTATCCTCTTTAACTGTCCTAGACTTGTAAACTTGTTGAAACCATGTCCTATCCTCTTTAACTATCCTAGACTTGTAGACTTATTGAAACCATGTCCTATCCTCTTTAACTGTCTTAGACTTGTAGACTTGTTGAAACCATGTCCTATCCTCTTTAACTGTCTTAGACTTGTTGAAACCATGTCCTATCCTCTTTAACTGTCTTAGACTTGTTGAAACCATGTCCTATCCTCTTTAACTGTCCTAGAATGTAGAAACCATGTCCTATCCTCTTTAACTGTCTTAGACTTGTTGAAACCATGTCCTATCCTCTTTAACTGTCTTAGACTTGTTGAAACCATGTCCTATCCTCTTTAACTGTCCTAGAATGTAGAAACCATGTCCTATCCTCTTTAACTGTCTTAGACTTGTTGAAACCATGTCCTATCCTTTTTAACTGTCTTAGACTTGTTGAAACCATGTCCTATCCTCTTTAACTGTCCTAGAATGTAGAAACCATGTCCTATCCTCTTTAACTGTCTTAGACTTGTTGAAACCATGTCCTGTCCTCTTTAACTGTCTTAGACTTGTAGACTTGTTGAAACCATGTCCTATCCTCTTTAACTGTCCTAGACTTGTTGAAACCATGTCCTATCCTCTTTAACTGTCCTAGACTTGTTGAAACCATGTCCTATCCTCTTTAACTGTCCTAGACTTGTTGAAACCATGTCCTATCCTCTTTAACTGTCTTAGACTTGTTGAAACCATGTCCTATCCTCTTTAACTGTCCTAGAATGTAGAAACCATGTCCTATCCTCTTTAACTGTCTTAGACTTGTTGAAACCATGTCCTATCCTTTTTAACTGTCTTAGACTTGTTGAAACCATGTCCTATCCTCTTTAACTGTCCTAGAATGTAGAAACCATGTCCTATCCTCTTTAACTGTCTTAGACTTGTTGAAACCATGTCCTGTCCTCTTTAACTGTCTTAGACTTGTAGACTTGTTGAAACCATGTCCTATCCTCTTTAACTGTCCTAGACTTGTTGAAACCATGTCCTATCCTCTTTAACTGTCCTAGACTTGTTGAAACCATGTCCTATCCTCTTTAACTGTCCTAGACTTGTTGAAACCATGTCCTATCCTCTTTAACTGTCTTAGACTTGTTGAAACCATGTCCTATCCTCTTTAACTGTCCTAGACTTGTTGAAACCATGTCCTATCCTCTTTAACTGTCTTAGACTTTGTTTCGATATGCCTGCGAGCCACAAGTTCGAGATCTTCACGACGACACACGCGAATTGCGCAGAGCAGCATGTTCTTTTTATTCAGGCCTCCCAATGGATTTGAGTTGCTCACATAGATTTCAATGATGATGATGATGATCATGATTTTCAATAGAAAAGTAGTATATTTATCAAATAGATAGTATGTAAACATAACTAGAAATATTAACGGTTATTTTTAAAACATGATAAATCCAGACCTTTTTCTCTAAACTAACAAATCTCTTTAAATTTTAAACGAAAGATTCATTAGTGACGAGTCATTGTTTCATTAAACTCCCGATACACTAGTAATTACGTTTTTAATTAGGTATACACATTCAGCGTCTGATTTACGTATTGGCTACATATGGTTATAGCTTAAGCCCCTTCAGCCACTCCCGCCAAAAAAAAAATAGGTTTCCACGGATATTTTAAATTGTTTTTAGAAAGAGCGAAAGAAATGTTGTCTTTTGTTTGATAATGGTACCGTTGTATCTCAAATAGCGTAGGACCTTATAAAGCTTAAATTCAGTAACGTTTATAATTCTTTTTAAAATTTGAAACAGTATGGTCGATTTCTCCCCATTCATTGTAAACGGCCATACTATATTTTTGTCATAGCCTTAAGCCCACTTTTGGTTTACCAAATGAATGAAATCAAATTTATCCTCAAATCCACATTCTTAATTCTTACAATGGCGTTTTAAGTTTTGGAGGCTACATCATGGAAAGCTAGTTCTGGACTCTCGATAGGATCTGGTCTGTGAGATTAAAGCTTTTATAATAGAAAGAGTGAGGGAAAAAAAGGAGGGGGCCCGCATGGAAAAGTAGGGTATTGTGTGTGTGTGTTTGTGTTTGGGGAAGGGGTGGGTGGGTCAGATAAACTAATTGTTTGGTTATCTAGTCAAGCTATTAGACTGGTGTTAGTTTGGGAAATGGCTGAATGATTGGCTAGAACAACACAAATAAAAGGAACCGGAAATTGAGCCGATGTTTCGCGTGAAATATTTTTTACAACAGCGCTTCTCAACCTATTGTGTTGGTAGCCCTACAGTATCATAATGTGTGGGTAGCCCTACAGTAACATGATGTGTGAGTAGCCCTAGAGAAACATAATGTGTGGGTAGCCCTACAGTAACATGATGTGTGGGTAGCCCTACAGAAACATGATGTGTGGGTAGCCCTACAGAAACATGATGTGTGGGTAGCCCTACAGAAACATGATGTGTGGGTAGCCCTACAGAAACATGATGTGTGGGTAGCCCTAGAGAAACATAATGTGTGGGTAGCCCTACAGAAACATAATGTGTGGGTAGCCCTAGAGAAACATAATGTGTGGGTAGCCCTACAGAAACATAATGTGTGGGTAGCCCTAGAGAAACATAATGTGTGGGTAGCCCTAGAGAAACATGATGTGTGAGTAGCCCTACAGAAACATGATGTGTGGGTAGCCCTAGAGAAACATGATGTGTGGGTAGCCCTACAGAAACATGATGTGTGAGTAGCCCTACAGAAACATGATGTGTGGGTAGCCCTACAGAAACATGATGTGTGGGTAGCCCTACAGAAACATGATGTGTGAGTAGCCCTACAGAAACATGATGTGTGGGTAGCCCTAGAGAAACATGATGTGTGAGTAGCCCTAGAGAAACATGATGTGTGGGTAGCCCTAGAGAAACATGATGTGTGGGTAGCCCTAGAGAAACATGATGTGTGGGTAGCCCTACAGAAACATGATGTGTGGGTAGCCCTAGAGAAACATGATGTGTGAGTAGCCCTAGAGAAACATGATGTGTGGGTAGCCCTAGAGAAACATGATGTGTGGGTAGCCCTACAGAAACATGATGTGTGGGTAGCCCTAGAGAAACATGATGTGTGGGTAGCCCTAGAGAAACATGATGTGTGAGTAGCCCTAGAGAAACATGATGTGTGAGTAGCCCTACAGAAACATGATGTGTGGGTAGCCCTACAGAAACATGATGTGTGAGTAGCCCTAGAGAAACATGATGTGTGAGTAGCCCTAGAGAAACATGATGTGTGAGTAGCCCTAGAGTAACATGATGTGTGGGTAGCCCTACAGAAACATGATGTGTGGGTAGCCCTAGAGAAACATGATGTGTGAGTAGCCCTACAGAAACATGATGTGTGAGTAGCCCTAGAGAAACATGATGTGTGGGTAGCCCTACAGAAACATGATGTGTGAGTAGCCCTAGAGAAACATGATGTGTGGGTAGCCCTACAGAAACATGATGTGTGAGTAGCCCTAGAGAAACATGATGTGTTGGTAGCCCTACAGAAACATGATGTGTGAGTAGCCCTAGAGAAACATGATGTGTGAGTAGCCCTACAGAAACATGATGTGTGGGTAGCCCTACAGAAACATGATGTGTGGGTAGCCCTACAGAAACATGATGTGTGGGTAGCCCTACAGAAACATAATGTGTGGGTAGCCCTACAGAAACATGATGTGTGGGTAGCCCTAGAGAAACATGATGTGTGAGTAGCCCTACAGAAACATGATGTGTGAGTAGCCCTAGAGAAACATGATGTGTGAGTAGCCCTACAGAAACATGATGTGTGGGTAGCCCTACAGAAACATGATGTGTGAGTAGCCCTAGAGAAACATGATGTGTGAGTAGCCCTAGAGAAACATGATGTGTGGGTAGCCCTAGAGAAACATGATGTGTGGGTAGCCCTACAGAAACATGATGTGTGGGTAGCCCTAGAGAAACATGATGTGTGGGTAGCCCTAGAGAAACATGATGTGTGGGTAGCCCTACAGAAACATAATGTGTGGGTAGCCCTACAGAAACATGATGTGTGGGTAGCCCTAGAGAAACATGATGTGTGAGTAGCCCTAGAGAAACATGATGTGTGAGTAGCCCTACAGAAACATGATGTGTGAGTAGCCCTACAGAAACATGATGTGTGAGTAGCCCTAGAGAAACATGATGTGTGAGTAGCCCTACAGTAACATGATGTGTGAGTAGCCCTACAGAAACATGATGTGTGGGTAGCCCTAGAGAAACATGATGTGTGGGTAGCCCTACAATAACATTATGTGGGTAGCCCTACAGTAACATGATGTGTGGGTGGCCCTAAAGTAACATGATGGGTCTTACTTGAAGAATGTTTAGGGAATGGTAAGACAGCAGTAATTTAACGTTTTGCGTTTGGATATTGATAATTCAATCTGTCTGTCTGTCTGTCTATCTATCTATCTATCTATCTATCTATCTATCTATCTATCTATCTATCTATCTATCTATCCTTCCATCCATCCATCCATCCATCTAAAACTTTGATGAGCTACTTAGGAGAACAAAAGATAGGGAGCCGCATCACTTCGGGCTAATTCGTTCGATCTTTGCGATAATTCAATAGTTAAATTAATTGCTGGTACAAAAAATGGGGGAGATATGTTGTTTTTTTTTTCAAAAATTTGGGAAATTAAGTTTTTGAAATGGTGCCTCACATTTTTTTAGCGGCCCCCGAAAGGGGAAAAGACGCTATTAGTTTTGTGTGGAATGTCTGTCCGTCTGTCCGTCGGTCCCGTTTAGATCTCGTAAACTAGAAAAGATAATAATATTAATATTTTAGACCATTCAAAGTTCTGGTGCAACGGTTACTTTTTTTCTTTTCTGAAAGCGAAAAATCTAATTTTTTAGATTCCAAATGGAAGCAGTTTTTTTCATACAAATACACCACTTTTACAACTATTTATTATTAATAGTAACAAATAAGATAGGCTCCTTAGAAGGGGAGACAACTATTTACCATAATTTTAACATATTTATTAACGGTTTTAGATTTTTAGTCAAAAACATTTTATTTTTTTTATTACATTTGTATTTCTAAATTATGTAAGTCCTGTCATATTAACTACTACATTTACACACAAAAAAGTTTTCTTTTTTAAAAGAGAAAAAATCTATTTAGTATGCATATAAGTTGGAAAACAATAAGAATAAGTAGGTTTTCATATTATCGCGTGACCTGCTGTGCATCACTATGGACTAGCGCCCTTAACTATATTTCTTTTTCTTTTTCTTTACGGAAATGTTTTTTTCTTGAGGATTTGAATACGAGATTGACCCTTTATAAATCAATTAGATCAATTAGATATTCATTATAAGACATCATAGGCCAGGTTTACATGTAACTTCACATTCACTTTTACCTACCCCTTGGTCTGCTGGACCCTGGGGCACCAAACAAGATATGTCAACCTTCTTTCTCCATTCTTCTCTGTCATTTGTCTTTGATAGAATTTCATTCTGATATTCTTTCTGAAAATATTGAAACCTGCCTTTTTACCAACCTGGGTGGACCACTTCGGGGGCCGATTTTGAGTTTGTGTTTACACACAAACGGTCTTTTTAACCTTGTTTTCTCCATGTTAGAGTTGGTCAAAGTGTAATGTAAAGTATCAATGTTACCGAAAACTAAGGTACTTTGGGAATAACGAGATGAGAAAGGCAGGTAAATGTTAGAAAAACCAATGTGTTATATTTACACCTGACACAAATTGTAAAATATGCCATCGACTTAAGTGTCTCTTTTTCTCCTTTTTTTTTCTTTCACGCAGATACTTTCTTATTATTTTTCACCCTATCTCTCTCTCTCTCTCTTTCTCTCTCTCTCTCTCACTCTCTCTTTCTGTCGCATTCTCTCACTTTTTCAACTTTCTTTATCTTTCTCTCAAAATTGTTTTCACTCTACCTCACTTTCTCTATCTCTGTACTATAATATCTTGTTTTTTTCATTCATCGCACTCTTTCCGAAATCTCTCTCTCTTCCTCTAGCATTTTATCTTTATTTCTGTCTGTCTCTCTCTGCCACTCTCTGCCTCTCTGTATTTCTCTGTCTGTCTCTATATGTCTTTCTCTCAGTCTTTCCGTCTCTCTCTGTATCTGTCTCTTTCTCTTTCTTTCTGTCTCTGTGTCTCTCTGTATCTGTCTCTTTCTATCTGTCTCTCTATGTGTCACTCTGTATCTGTCTCTTTCTCTTTCTTTCTGTCTCTGTGTCTCTCTGTATCTGTCTCTGTCTCTTTCTCTTTCTTTCTGTCTCTGTGTCTCTCTGTATCTGTCTCTGTCTCTTTCTCTTTCTTTCTGTCTCTCTATGTGTCTCTCTGTATCTGTCTCTTTCTATTTCTTTCTTTCTGTCTCTCTCTGGCTCTTTCTCTGTCTTCGTTTCTTTTGTCGGACTCTCTTTTCTGTTTGTATCAATCTGTCTGTCTCTTTCTCTCTCTCATTCTTTCTTTCTGTCTCTTTCTTTCTCTCTGTCTCTTTCTTTTTCTCTGTATCTCTCTGTGTCTCTGTCTCTTCACAATCTTCAAACCTCTTCATTAACGACGCCTAAAATACTCCAAAACGACATTCCTCCCATTGCCACACACACACGCACACACCTGCATCTCTGGAGACAGGATGTTAAAAAAAGCATCATGACAATGGAAGTTCATGTTTACTCAGAGTATAAAAGGACTTTGGAATTGATGGGGGCGGAAATATTGGTCAACTCATTGACAGAAGTAGTCCAGGGAATGCTCAGATGCTGGAATGACACCAGACGGCAATGAGTGATCGTTTTACTTGCTCCGTTAAATAAATGACAATAGTAATTATTGTCATGCCACAATGACACTGTGTCAATAATAGTATGGCCTAAAAGTGATTAAAAAAAAAAGACTTGTTTCTAGTCAAGTGCGAGTGTTCTTTGCCTGGGTTGAGGGCATATTTATTGGCACAAATGTTTAAGTTAGTTGAAAGTTTTCCCTTTCAGACCTTGCGATCTATGGGGCAGATGATGTGAAGGTCTATGTTTCTATCTGTTTCTATAGCCATTGGTTAACGAGGTGTAGCAGTTTGTTTATTTTAAAAGTCTCTATGTTCCTTCAGACATGAAGATTGTTACGTACTAGTCAGACTAGTCAAACCTCTTGCGTGACGGTCAATGTAGTTTGAAGCCGCTGAAACATGACATGTACCAAAGTTACTAAGCAGAAGGTGAAGAAAATATGGTGAAACCTAGATAATCCCCAAGCAGGAGCTCCACACCGTAACCATAGCCTAGCAAGGATTAAATACCTGTCTAACTTTAGCCTGGACCATCCAGAGCCTCAAAAAAGAAGTTATGAAGTCAATGTTATCTGGCCCCTACATCGCTACCCTTGGTCACATGATTTTGCACCCCCCCCTCCCAGAGCCCGCCTACATTTTTTTCCTAATGGTCCCCACATAAAAAAATCAAACTTCATCTTCTAATGTAGTATATAGGCAGATAGGGCAGCAATTAGTTGTATACATTATGTCAGTAATTACTAACTTCTTAATGCTAATTAATGTAATGGCAAATAATCTCAATATGTCTAAGCTCTTGTGTCTACATACATTCAGTACGCGTGCCCTATTAAATGTCATAGAGTTACTTCTCTGCTAAAAGTTCAATAGTTCTTACTATTACTTAACTAATTAATGTCGCCTTCTTTACTTGAAAGAGACGTCGCGGGGGGGAAATACAATCTGCTTGACATTAACGTATTGATGACGAGAGTAAATATTGTAGATAATAAACGAAATATGATCTGGTGGTAATAAACGAAATATCATCTGATGGCTCGTCTTCCACAGCGTGTCAATACATGTCTGAACTATAAGATAACCAAATAGTCACAAGTACATTCAGAAGATTCAGCGCCTTGTGAAGTGCGAGGGTGTTGGAAAAAAGAATCCCACCAAACAATGTAACGTGCAGGTTTTAATGTCAACATTTATTTCGCCACACAATCTTCCAGCACTTAGCGTCTTTCGCTAATAGAATATTTATTTCAGAATATATCACAATGGTGTCGGTATCATCACTCCTTCCCACGAACGCAAGGTTTAGTTTAGGACAAGATGGTAATTAATATTTGAACCGTGTGCTAAGGTAAAATCTTTCCAGTGAGAAGTGTATATTCACATTTCTTAAACTACAATAAAAGTAAAAGTAAGGTACCTTTTTTTTAGAACTCACGATCTATAGGGCAGATGATCTAATTGGTCATCTGTTTCTGTGGCCAAGATTTACGAGGGTATCATTTGGCCAGAACAACGACCATTCTACCCAACTAATGTCAGGCATCCATTAAAGTTGGGTGGACTACTTCAGTATTTAATAACACAATTTTGACAGGCAAGTAAAAGATGTAAATTGTGTGGAGTGTGTGTGTGGAGTGTGTGTGTGGAGTGTGTGTGTGAGCAGTTGTAAATAGAGGCTACTTGAGCACGTAACAGATAATAGAGTTTTACAAGCCGCAGAGAAAGACGTAAGTGTAAGTGTAAGTGTAACTGTAACTGTTAGTGTAAGTGTAAGTGTAAGTGTAAGTGTAAGTGTAACTGTTAGTGTAAGTGTAAGTGTAATTGTTAGTGTAAGTGTAAGTGTAAGATGTAAGTGTAATTGTAAGTGTAAGTGTAAGTGTAACTGTAACTGTAAGTGTAACTGTAAGTGTAAGTGTAACTGTAACTGTAAGTGGCTGGAATAAGAAAGTGAAAAGAAGTAATATGTGGCGCTTTATTTAAAATTATCTTGCACTGTAAGGTTAGCATCAACATCAAGATTCACATGTATCTCATAAAGGGCAGTGGAAGCAAAATGATGAAAGAACAGACCTCACACTTGGCAAGACCACGCCAACACCTGGCAAAACAATAGAATCTTTCCATTAGTCAGCGTCAACTGTATTCCCCACTAAGTGGTCACGAGGTCACATGACCTGATAAATTCCCACATACATTCATTCATGCTCTCCTATTCACATACAATTACAACAAGGGTAGATTCAAGATTTATTTTGTTTTTTTCGATAACATCAGTATCGTATTGATGTAGCTCTATGCTACCTGTTAAGTTAATTATTAGTTTCAGTCTAAACGTCAAATCTTTTCATGCTGTTGTTTTTTTTTTTCAGCAGTTGAACATAGTATTTGGGCTTAAGTAAAACTTTAGACCCTGCGTTTTACAGTGCAGATGATGTAAATGTCATCTGTTCTGTGGCCCAACATTAACGAGGATGTCATATGGTTATCAAAACGACCAACCTCCTTTGCTTTTCACCAACAAAATGTCAGGTACCCATTAGAGCTGTGTGGACTCAGGGGGCTCCCTAAAGATCCTGACATTAAAAATCTCACTTTTCACCAGGATTCGAACCCGGGAGCCTCCATTTCGGAAGACAAGCGCTTTGCCACAAGTAAAACTAGGTTAGCTATTGATGGCCATGTCCGTGCTGCCCACTTCTATGAGTCAACCCAACCTTGAATAAGTTGGGCAAGGTGAGGGTCAGTGTCAAAACGATATGCTCTACTTGTTAACAATAACTCCCTCCCTCCCTCTCTCTCTCTCTCTCTCTCTCTCTCTCTCTCTCAGGTGCCCCTAGTATCTATGCATTCTCGTACGTTATATATATATATATATTTATATTAATATATATATCCTATGTTTTAAAGAATTCTAGGTGTCCATAAAAGTAAATTTAAGTGAATTTTGGTAATAAGAAAATTCCCAACCAGAACAGAAGGCTGTAGAACATAGTGGAAGCTGCGTTTACTGCTAATGCTGAAGTGTAATAGAGATTCAACTTTAAACAAGATTCACACATCAATATTTAATGCCGTGTTCTTTTCTTGTCAATAGCTCGGTATTCTGCCCTACTATTTACTTCCTTCCACGTCTTGGGTTTAGAATTCAGGGGAGATAATAGGGAAGTAAAGCTACGTTTTCTTGTTCAGTTTTGTTATAATTCGCTTATTGAACTGTTTATTCTGATGGGACACTTCATATATCCTTTTTCTACATTTCAATAAACACAATAGGCTATTCTTTAATGTCCCTTGTATTTGGTCTTGTAACTCCTGCGACTAGTGTCTCTCATTGTATTTCACGATATCACTGGTACTTCTCAACCTCATTTTGAAAAAAAAAAAAGCAATTCATTGACATTAAAGAAAAAAAATAGAGACAATTTAAAAAAAAAATGCCCCTCACCGGACTATAGAGGTTTACATGTAAACCTCGTCACTTAATATCTATACATTAAATAATTCAGCCTTGCACTTTATAAAAGCTCTGATGGGTAACTGACATTAGTTGGTGAAAAGTAAAGACGGTTGGTCGTTGTGCTATCACTGTGTGATACAGTTAACCGTGGCCGCAGAAACAGATGACCTTTTACATCATTTGCCTTATAGATCGCAAGGTCTGAAAGAGGAACCTTACTTTTTTTTTTACATTACATGTATTTAAAACTAGACAAAATGCACGGCGATTCCTTGGCTGATTTTACAAGTTAAAAGCAAATTTAATACATTTTGAAAAATATACCAAACACTTTATCTTTTTTTTTTCAATTCATGTCTCCCATGGTGATTGTGGAGTTTATACAATTCTATGACCACTTCCTCGAGAGCCAAAATAAAGTTAACGCAAAGTTTCAGCAAGATTCGACAAACTTTGTTGGTTTCTAGAGATGTTGAAGTTCAACTAAACAATGTCAGGGGCACTAAAGTGAGCTGCAGTGTTTGTGAACTAAAAAAAAATAAAATAAAATAAATCTATAATTTTAAAACCTGAAAGAGTGTCAGTCGATCATCGGATCAAATCTCCTTCAATACCGCGAGACCATTTGTTAAGGTTTTAAGTTATGAAGTCATGAATGAAAGTCTAACGCCTCCGTCCATATTTAAATTATTTGGCGCCACAAGTAAAGAGTAAAGTTCTCCTTTCAGACCTCGCGATCTATAGGTCAGATGATGATGTAGAGGTCAAAGGTCGTCTGTTTCTGTGACCAACGAGGGCTACAAACGCAAGACAGAATGTTATTCTGCAGTGCTAAAAATGGCATAAGAAGTATCACCTAACTTTTTCAAAAACCTATCTTATCATCACTCTATCACTCTTCTCATCACTCTATCACTCTTATCATCACTCTATCATCACTCTTATCATCACTCTATCACTCTTATCATCACTCTTATCATCACTCTTATCATCACTCTATCACTCTTATCATCACTCTTATCATCACTCTTCTCATCACTCTATCACTCTTCTCATCACTCTATCTTTCTTATCATCACTCTATCACTCTTATCATCACTCTATCACTCTTATCATCACTCTTATCATCACTCTTATCATCACTCTATCACTCTTATCATCACTCTATCACTCTTATCATCACTCTTATCATCACTCTTATCATCACTCTATCACTCTTCTCATCACTCTATCACTCTTCTTATCACTCTATCACTCTTATCATCACTCTATCACTCTTATCATCACTCTATCACTCTTATCATCACTCTATCACTCTTATCATCACTCTATCACTCTTATCATCACTCTATCACTCTTATCATCACTCTATCACTCTTATCATCACTCTTATCACTCTTATCATCACTCTATCACTCTTATCATCACTCTATCACTCTTATCATCACTCTTCTCATCACTCTATCACTCTTCTCATCACTCTATCACTCTTCTCATCACTCTATCACTCTTCTCATCATTCTATCACTCTTCTCATCACTCTATCACTCTTCTCATCACTCTATCACTCTTCTCATCACTCTATCACTCTTCTCATCACTCTATCACTCTTCTCATCACTCTATCACTCTTATCATCACTCTATTCTTTTACACCGGATACACCAACAATCGAGCTACTTATATATATATATCCCGCCATGTATGACAATCTTCAATAAGGAGCATACATACACCTTACATACACCTCACATTGTCTTTCATTTATTAGATTTATCTAATAGAAATACAATAGATGAACTATCTGTGTATGATCCGTCTACGGCCAACAATACAAATAGAACATCCGGCCTTAAAATCTGACCACAGAAAGAAATGTGTTTAGGATAAATCGTTGACTTTATTTGCAATAAATGTAAGAAAATGTTTAAAAATGTGTCAGCAAACAACATGATTGTCAGCACACTCTTTACTTGAAACCCAAGGAGACACAAACAAAACGAATAACGAATTAAGTTCATTATACGAAATAGCCAGATAGACTAGTAAGTTTTATTACATAGGACTTAAAGGGTATAGTTTATAAACCTAGAGATCAGAAGCAATCCAATCAATACTTCTGGCTAGGAGAGAACTCGCGAGTTTCCTTGAAATGATGTTTTTCCTTCTCTAGGCAACAGAGGACTTAACTAGCTCTCTAAAGGGACTTAGAGCACTTGATTTCGATAATCTTCTAGTAGCCATTTAATTGACTGTTAATAGTTCCGAAATAAAATATGAACGAAGAGGCTTAGCTGTGTTTCGATACACTGAATAGTCAAGACATTTTTATAGTGAGATGCTAGTCTTTATTCTCATTTATTTTTTAGATAGCCTTCATGATGATAAGTGTGTACCGAAGAGTATACACATCTCAATCAAATAGTCAGAGTGGACCTCGGGGATGGAACTACTCCCTATATAACGCAAAGAATCCTTCATTTCGAAGCTATGACGCTTTATATATATTTACAAATCTTATTTTTTTATAAAAAAAATAATGAAGTAAAGACAATGACCATGTTTTATATAAACATAATTGTTGGTCAAATATAAACTAGGTAGACCTTAGGACATAACTCGTTGTTTGGATTAATTTCATAAACTCGGTGGCTAAGCTAATGAAGTAGTATGTAAGTTGCAAATATAGAGTTTTAACCTTAAATAATAAATAAATGAGTACCTAAATCAGGTTGGCTACAGAAATAGTTTTGCTGGACATTTAAACTTATGTTTACTGGACATTAGATTTCAATTCATCAATATCCGTACACATTAATCTGAACCAGCAAGGGATCAATGTACGACATCTGAAACCCCTAATACATACATGGCTTCTTTCCCCTTTCCAGCCGGCCATTAGAAAATTGAAATTAAAATGTTGCCTCATAATTTCATGCGTGTTTACGAATATAAAACTTGCCAGATTTTTGTCCCTCTCACTTGTCGGCAATTAAATAGTAAATAATAAAATAAAAATGAATATTTTCCACAGAAATGTAATAATAATAATAATAATAATAATCTTTATTGTCCGTATGAAATTTGTCTTACAATTTGTGCATTACACCAAACAAAAAACATTATAACTATAAGAAACCAAAGTGTACATTCACACCAGACTCACTCATAATTTACATGTGACAAAGTTTACATCAGATTGTTCTTATTTAATGATTTGATTGCCAGGGGAACAAAATCTCTTGTAACAATGGACGTTCAATATATTTTTAAAAATGTCCATTTCTTTCATTTCAACAGATGTTCTTATTTTAAGAAAAAAATAAACTACGACTCACACACTTATCTTATCTTATATAATACAGACGTTACTTCAAAAAAGAAGATGATTACGTCCTACGCGTCATGCATTTAGTCATGCATATTAACCAATGACTTAAATTCTGCCAAGTCACTGGTTTTCCTGGCTAGCTCAGGCAACCCATTCCATGCTCTAATAGCGCTAGGGAAGAAGGAGTATTTGTACAAATTTGTCCTAGCATATGGGGTGAGGAATGTGCCTTTATCTTTGTGTCTTTCTGAGTATTTTATTAAATTTTGTTTTTGTATTTGAAGATTATGGTTCATTGTTTTATGTATAGTTGCTACTTTACTTTTGAGTCTTCTATCCTGAAGGCTTTCTAAATTTAGTGATTTTACTAAAGGTGTTACTCTGGTTAAGTGTGAATATTTGTTTGTTATGAATCTCACTGCTCTATTTTGTGTCTATTCCAGTTTCTTAATGTTTTCTTAAGTTGAGGGATCCCAAACGGAGGATGCATATTCTATTATTGGCCTAACCAAGGTTAAATAACATTTAACACTTAAATGATTTCACTTGCATAAATTAAAATTCTAAATTAAATGACTTGACTCTTCCTGCGTACCCCAGAGGCTCATTGGGTCGCAACAACAGCTCTCTAGTAAAGTCTGCTCTGAGCAGTTTTCTTCATCTGCTCCCATGTCATTCCAGTATTTTCAGCTTTACTGATGACTGTCCTCTTACAGACTCTTCCTGGATTGTTCTGCCCATTCTCTGCGGGTTCCAATGAAGTTCACAAAAGTGGTAGTTTGTCTTCTCTAGGTGTGCCCTATTTAACTCCAGTTTCGCTTTTCAATTTCTGACTTTAATGGAAACATTATATTATTAGATTACATTTTAGAGTTTATTGTTTTAAAAGTTGTGTGTTTTTAAACTATAAATAGAACAAAGGAGCCTACAATAGCAATATTTTTTTTCTGTGGGTTCAACAATGACATAAATAGAGAGCGTTCCATTGTGTATTGGATTAAAAAACAATGCGTCAAGGTTATCTTTGGTTGACTAGTGAGAAGCAGTTCCTGTAAAGAAGACAAAGAGAAATTCGAGCCAATGTAGTACAATGATTACAAATTGAGCAATAACACTGGACCAGTAGCTAGTAGAGAAGATTGGATTAGCTCAATGATAGCTCAGTGATAGCTCAGTGATAGCTCAGTGATAGCCCAGTGATAACTCAGTGATAGCTCAGTGATAGCTCAGTGATAGCTCAGTGATAGATAAGTGATAACTCAGTGATAGCTCAGTGATAGCTCAGTGATAACTCAGTGATAGCTCAGTGATAGCTCAGTGATAACTCAGTGATAGCCCAGTGATAACTCAGTGATAACTCAGTGATAGCTCAGTGATAACTCAGTGATAGCTCAGTGATAGCTCAGTGATAACTCAGTGATAACTCAGTGATAACTCAGTGATAACTCAGTGATAACTCAGTGATAACTCAGTGATAGCTCAGTGATAACTCAGTGATAGCTCAGTGATAGCTCAGTGATAGCTCAGTGATAGCTCAGTGATAACTCAATGATAACTCAGTGATAGCTCAGTGATAGCTCAGTGATAACTCAGTGATAGCTCAGTGATAACTCAGTGATAACTCAGTGATAACTCAGTCATAGCTCAGTGATAACTCAGTGATAGCTCAGTGATAGCTCAGTGATAGCTCAGTGATAACTCAGTGATAGCTCAGTGATAACTCAGTGATAACTCAGTGATAACTCAGTGATAACTCAGTGATAGCTCAGTGATAACTCAGTGATAGCTCAGTGATAACTCAGTGATAGCTCAGTGATAACTCAGTGATAACTCAATGATAACTCAGTGATAACTCAGTGATAGCTCAGTGATAGCTCAGTGATAGCTCAGTGATAACTCAGTGATAGCTCAGTGATAGCTCAGTGATAGCTCAGTGATAGCTCAGTGATAACTCAGTGATAGCTCAGTGATAGCTCAGTGATAGCTCAGTGATAACTCAGTGATAGCTCAGTGATAGCTCAGTGATAACTCAGTGATAGCTCAGTGATAGCTCAGTGATAACTCAGTGATAACTCAGTGATAGCTCAGTGATAGCTCAGTGATAACTCAGTGATAGCACAGTGATAGCTCAGTGATAGCTCAGTGATAACTCAGTGATAGCTCAGTGATAACTAAGTGATAGCTCAGTGATAGCTCAGTGATAACTCAGTGATAACTCAGTGATAGCTCAGTGATAGCTCAGTGATAGCTCAGTGATAACTCAGTGATAGCTCAGTGATAGCTCAGTGATAACTCAGTGATAGCTCAGTGATAACTCAGTGATAGCTCAGTGATAACTCAGTGATAACTCAGTGATAACTCAGTGATAGCTCAGTGATAACTCAGTGATAGCTCAGTGATAGCTCAGTGATAGCTCAGTGATAACTCAGTGATAGCTCAGTGATAGCTCAGTGATAACTCAGTGATAGCTCAGTGATAGCTCAGTGATAACTCAGTGATAACTCAGTGATAGCTCAGTGATAGCTCAGTGATAACTCAGTGATAGCTCAGTGATAGCTCAGTGATAGCCCAGTGATAGCTCAGTGATAACTCAGTGATAGCTCAGTGATAACTCAGTGATAGCCCAGTGATAGCTCAGTGATAGCCCAGTGATAGCTCAGTGATAACTCAGTGATAACTCAGTGATAACTCAGTGATAGCCCAGTAATAACTCAGTGATAGCCCAGTGATAACTCAGTGATAGCCCAGTGATAGCTCAGTGATAGCTCAGTGATAGCTCAGTGATAGCTTAGTGATAGCTCAGTGATAACTCAGTGATAACTCAGTGATAGCTCAGTGATAGCTCAGTCATAACTCAGTGATAGCTCAGTGATAGCTCAGTGATAACTCAGTGATACCTCAGTGATAGCCCAGTGATAGCCCAATGATAGCTCAGTGATAGCTCAGTGATAGCTTAGTGATAGCCCAGTGATAGCTCAGTGATAGCTCAGTGATAGCTTAGTGATAGCTCAGTGATAACTCAGTGATAACTCAGTGATAGCTCAGTGATAGCTCAGTCATA